>NC_057798.1:113969460-114250609 GCF_018294505.1 Triticum aestivum | reverse complement strand
GTTACCACGAGGAGATGGACAGATGGGGAGTGGGGATGGGAGGCGGCGAAGGGGGAAGGTGGGAGGGAGGGGGTCGGGGCACGAAGGGAGGGAGGAGGGGAAGAAGGTGGGAGGGAGGGGGTCGGGGCACGAAGAGAGGAAGGAGGGATAGTTTTCGTGGGGTTTGGGTCGTGTGCTCGGTGCGGAGGGGTGGTTGTCTTTTTTTTCTGTGTGTTTGCGTCGGATGAGCTCGGTGGGTTAGGTCGGGTGTTAGCAGAATAAGCGTGGTTGATGTGCAGAATAAGAGTCTTAAGAGTGTTATTAGAATAAACCCATCCTATATATATAGGACAAATGTTTCCTACAAGTAGTGGTAGTTACCACCACTTGCGTTTTTATGTCGTATGTAGTATCTGTCAAAATTGAGAGTACGTACGTGTAGTATGTAGTATATAACAATGATTAGGTAGTATATATACTAATTTTTAGGTAGTATATACCATGTTTTGAGTATACTTTTTTTATGTACAAATATGTATATATTTCACAAATATAACAAAAACTATGTGTTCATATGTATTTTTTTTCATGTGACTTGCTTTGAAATATCTTAGATATAGTATATGAATATATTTAAAATGATAAAGTAGTATATATAGTACAACGTGGTAGTATATGAGACATATGGGGTAACTACCACCGGGTGGTAGGATGGATTTTCCCTATATATATATATATACTATGGAAAAAATTACAAACTACATATATTTTCATATAATACATAAAAAAGTATTAAAACATATGTAAAAAAGCATAAAAACATATGTAAAAGAAACATATGTAAAAAATAACTATGCCGACAGCATTGCCGTCGGCATAGAGACGTCAGGGTTTAGGTGGGCGTCGTGCCGCGGATCGGTGACGTGGCGCCTATGCCAACGGCCGCCGTCGGCATATCTACGCCACGGATCGGTGACGTGTCATGTGGAGATATGCCGATGGCCGCCCGTCCCGACCGTCGGCATAGGTTTGACGTAGTTAGCCGCTGGTCACGGGCGGGGTCGCCGGGCCCACTGGTATGCCGACAACTGATGTATGCCGACGGCTGCTGTCAGGGTGTCCGCAGCTAGGCCGACGGCCGTTCTGTGCCGTCGGCTTAGATCGGGGTAGCCCGACGGCCAGGATAAGCCGACGGCCGGGATGAGGCTGTCGGCATAGCTCCAAGTAGGCCGACGGCAACCGTCGGCATTGTTTTGGCCGTCGGGGTAGGACCATTTTCCGGTATCTATTCAGTACTGGAATATGGAATTTTGCCGAGTTTCAGATGTTTGCTGAGTACATTTTATCGGGTACTAGGCAAGCATGACCTTCATTGAGTATTTTTTTTTGCACGCAGCAAACACCTCTTTTCGGTTTTTTTAATTATTTGCACTAGGCAAAGAACTCTTTGTTGAGTGTCGTTTTTTTTGCACTTCTCTTTGCCGAGTTTTTTTGGCACACAAATAATATTTTTTCTTTTTTCTTGTCCTTTCTTTTTGCCGAGTACAGTTTTATTGCACTGTGCAAACACTTATTTTTCCCATTTTCTTTTCCTTTCTCTTGTTCTTTTCTTTTGTACACTATTCATTTTTTATGCTATGTTATTTTGTACATTATTTTATTTCATTCCTCACTATCTGTTTACTTGTATAGGCATTAAGTGAATTTCTAAGGATTAGACACTTAGGGAATATAAATAAAATTGGAACTACAAATACATGAAATAGTTGATAAACTTGGGTTGATAAATCATATTGTATTTGTGTTCTTGAGTCCATTTGTAACGTAATGGTGTCATGACTAGGCCACGAGTGTTAGAAGGGAGAGACGGATTGATGGAATTGTTGATATATTGCTATATATATATATATATATATATATATATATATATATATATATATATATATATATATATAGACACGGCTTTCATATCAATGATTGCCCTAGACATTGTTATCGGAACCTTTCATTTGCTTCTAGATTAGAGCTTTTCTATGGATAAGGTTCCTATATATTAAATTTTGGGTGATTGAGTTTACTAAAGAGGAAGCCATGTGATGCATCTTTACAGAGCAGTGAACGGAAACGGCAACCTAGCCTCTGCGGTTGCAGGAAAATTCAGAGTTCACGTGACAGTTGCTTTACAGCATCGGGGCTCGCGTGTGCACATTTGTGGTAAGCCTAATTCTGTAGGTTTTGTTGTTTTGCTGCGTTCAATGGTTCCGTTCGGCCTCAGCTATTTTTAGCAGCCAATGAACATCCACTATTTGCATCTACTCCGTACTCGGAAAAGGTTCGGCACCTTTGACCCACATCTTTAATAAGTGCGCATGCTGCTAGGCCGATATAGACTAGAACTTTTTATAGTTAATACTAATTCCCATAGAACCATTGGTCGATCTTTTTCTTTTTGCGAGAGAACCATTCGTCGATCTGGCTGACCAGTGGAACAAGGTGCACTTTTGGGGCACTGATCTCATCTTCCTAGTTACTAGTAGTTCATAGTAAATTAACTAGCAAGGTATATACATACGTACAAAGAAGAAGAAGAAAACATTAGCCATCCAGCTTGCTGCTGGCTACTTCCAAAACTCCATCACAACAGACAAAGTGGCAGTCAGCAGGCGTTGAGCCCCCAAATACAAGCGAAGGCTGGCCCATGCATAAACGGTTAATTTCACTATAGACCACACCAAATGGAAGGGCGACAATCATTGATGGGTAAAGGGGACTGGAGCCTGCGGTTGTGGCATGGAAGCAAGAGCACATGGACTCGATATGCTTTTACCCCAGGTCAACAACAAAAATTGTACCCGCAAAAAAAAAAACAACAACAAAAATTGTATCTTTGGGCTTTGATTATCCAGAAACATAGGAAAAGGTATTTTATTATCCAGATTCAGCTTTTGATCAGCAACCAATACAGACAAAAATGGCATCTTTGGTTGTACTATTGGATCGATAAGTAGGTATCCAGAGTGTACTGGTCGCTACAGTATATATTCTCCATGCTCTATCTGATGCTCTTACATAATAAAAATTGACTTCGAAAAAGTCTATGGTAAAATGATTTTTTTTCAATAAAGGATGTGGCCCTTTCTTCTGCAAACTCTCCGCATGAAGGGTTTCTCGCCAAAATTGTGTCGATGGGTAGAGAGTTTCGTCTCCGGGGAAGCGTTGCCATCAAAGTGAATGATGACGTTGGTAACTATTTCCAGACTCGGAGGGGTCTTCGTCGGGGGGACCCCCTTCCCCTATTAAGTTGAGGGCGACGCAGCAACAAACTCCCGACTGCCTGATCCGAAAAAACCTGGATGTCGCTCCCCGGGCGACACCAGAAGCCAAACCCCAGCGCATAGCACAGTGGATAGAACAATACGGATAGCACAGTGGATTAATTACAGGGCATGCAATGTAAAAGATACTACTGATAATTATCTTGATAAAATGACTTCCATGGTATTCTAGGTGAAAAACAAAATTGACACTATATAAATCACACTTTTTGTACTTGTTATTTTATGTTTTTGGCCCTAAAGTTGATGAAAGTTATTCCTTCCGTGAAAGTTTTCATACGAGTATAACATTAGATCAAGTCTATTTTCAAAAAGTTTCTGGAATTATTGACTTTTTTACAATTTCTAAATTACTTTTTTCAAATCAGGTATATTGTGCCCCGAGACCCACTGGTTTTTTTTTCTTTCAAAAGTCAAAAATTGAGTAACACAGAGGCTAGATGGTGTAACTGTAAAAAAAAAGATGCTAGATGGTCTCTGAGAGTAGCACTGATAGAGCAAAGGATTTTTGGCCCATGGATTAACTCGTAGAGGAACTCGTGTTCATGTTGTTTTTATATGCAAAAACAAGTGCAAGACAAACTCATGTCATGGGCAGTCCCATTTGTTTCCCAATAGAAGTAAAAAAATGTGTATTACACAATTTCCTCTGAGAAGATCAGTACAGAGAAAGTTAGAACCGTACCTTAGTTTTACTCGGCATTATTGTATCAGACCTATCATCAAATTGTTGTGCTCATTTAAGGAATCGGGCTGCATGGAGGAAAGTGTCGGCTCAGATGCCTGCCGCCCCGAGCCAATGCCGAAGGTGAGATCTATCCCCTACATTATAAGTTTCTTACGATGCATGCATGTTAAATCGGATGTTAAAAGACTAAAGAGGGAGGGAGCAACAATTAGCTAGCACCACCGCAACACTTACACAGGAACCTCTGTTTTGCATTGTCGGAACCATGCATGCATCCATGAACCGAGAGGAACTTTTTGCGTGTGCACAAGAACCTTCTCTATAAGGTGGTTGTTGCACAAGAACCTCCGTTTTGTACTGTCAGCACCATTTGTGGACGGTGGAACCTTCTCTATAAGTTTCTTAGGATGCATGCGTGTTAAATCAGATGTTAAAGCACTAAAGAGGGAGGGAGCAACAATTAGCTAGCATCACCGCAACGCTGGCACAGGAACCTCCATTTTACATTGTCGGAACCATGCACACCAACTGGAGGGCAGTTTTTTCTATGCACGAGAAGCTTCTCCATAAGGTGGTTGTTGCACAAGAACCTTCGTTTTGTATTGTCGGCACCATTCTGTGCACGGGGGAACCTTCTCCATAAGTTTCTCATGATGTATGCGCGTTAAATTAGATGTTAAAAGACTTGAGAGGGAGAGAGATGTAGACGAGTATATATAGCATCACCGCAACACTTGCACAAGAAATCTTTGTGAATGTGTTTCGAACACTTATGCGGCACAGACGAGCCAATTTATTAATCCATCCAAGTGCTCCATCCTCTTCTCCGGGGAATTGTTATGCCACGAACTAACAAGAGGTTAAGAACATCTTGGAGAGTTACTCAGGAGGTGTTTGATCCTAAGTCCCTTTGACTGCCTGTTACAAAGGGCGGAATGCATAAAAGGAAGATAAAAGGAAGATTCGACACCGAATGGGCCATCATCGTTAGATCTGAGAGACCCAAATCCAGGGTTCCCCCATAACATCCTGAGCATGCTGACGCAACCCGTAACAATGATGGCTCTACACGGAAACGATGCTAGAGATGTAGTCATTGTCCGCCATGACCGAAGACGGCGTGATTTTCACCGGAAGTCGCACCACACCAATCCCGTTGTTGACTGGATCCACCCCATGATTGCCGCGCGAGGACACCCCACATGAGGTGCCCCAGCTGCCTCATGGGGGATCCGCCACAAACCCCTGCCTCTATTTGTTGATGTTATAGTTTTATCTCTCGCTCTCCCTTCTCCTTTCTCTACTATATGCGTGAAAATCATTCCACTCCAAGCTGGATAATTTCAGAGATGATCAACAGGCCAAAATGGTTCAAAAACACGACGTGTTATCCTTTGTGGGATCTCATAACAAGATTAAAACGTAGCATGAGCAAAAAATTCGTCTAAATGAAAGTTAAAAATTAGATTAACACGGTGTATCATGGCGAAATGGTTGTTACATGAATAGAAAAGTAGGAATAGCTAAAAACAATGCGGAAAGAAATAAGTCTCAAACACGACAGACCAGGATAAAGATGATGCAGTGGTTTTTTCTAGCATACATGTTTTTTTTCGAGAGTACGCCTCAGCGTACCATATTTTTATAGGAGGCAGTGATTTTTTTTCTGGAAAATTTATATACTAGTGCGAAAGAAAGTCAATTTATTCTAAAAAAATTGAAACTATTTTGACTTTTTGTTAATTTATTAAAAAATAATTCCCATATTGGGTGTATCTACAACGAGCAACCAAAGTGCATTTCCCCTATTCTTTTCTCTACTCACATGCACTGCTTATGTCCTATACACATACAATGCTGTCGTTGCCAAACACAGGCTGCCTAGATTTTTGCGAACTAGAAAGTTGGAGGGCCACTGCTCGCACCGAGAGATAAGACTTTGACTTACGCTCATGGTGGGTACCCTCTTTACTTGGTCCACTACGCATTATTACGTTGAGAAACAAAATGATATCGTGAGAAGCGACAAGCATGAGCACGACGTGTTCTCTGAGTCACCCTTTACATTGACAAAAACTTCACAAATTATACAACGTTGTCGGCAAGGCAAGGTAAATGGTTCTTGGACTAACTGAACCAAATTCAGCAAGGCAAACAACATTTCCTAATCAAGCCAAACCAATAAGGCCTTCAGCTGCACACCTATCAAGTGCACCATCCCATAAAACCAAGATGCATAATCGAGAAAACAATAGGGCCTTCAGCTGCACACCCATCATTTGCCGTGAGACCAAGACCAACGTCCTCAACCATCTGCCTGATGTCACCGCGAACAAAAAAGGTGCTTTGATAAATTCACCACATTTCTCGACTGTGAACGTGAAGTTCTTTGGTACATCATGTTCTTTTATTTCTCATGCATATAGCCTGCAAATATAATCTCAGCTAGTTGATGAGAGATATGTAAGAAGTTGTTCTGAAACGCTCCCCCACTGTCATTGACCCCTAAAATAACTTGTTCTGAAGCCAAATAAATCAGAAGAAATATCAAAGTACCTAAACAAACAGCAAAGCATGAACTGCTCCTACTCAAAGGCCACGGAGGCATCCAATACCAAAATCTTTCAACCCCTCTTCCCCTTCTTACTCTTAAATTCACTGAATCAAAGAAATAAATTTCTCCCTTCCCTCATGAAACAGAAGTAAAAAATTGCAAGGATCTGCAAGAGCAAGACCTAGAAGAATATAACACGGGAAGGAAAAGCTCAGCATTTCTTTTATAAGGTAGACACCGTTGGAAGCATTAGCTGATCTTACTCAACAAACCATGTCCCACACACATATGAGCATCAGTTTGTTTTATCAATACCAGCAGCGAGCGGCACACCCACGATGTGAATTTTGTTTAGTATAAGCGCACCCATGAACAAACTGTAAAGAAAATTGTCACTGAATTACAGACACACACACTATAGAAAGTATGCTAACTGAATTTCTTATGACTGGAAAACAGATAAAATAATATGTTCAGTAACTCCAACCAGCTAGCGCTTACAAGATCCACATAAAAAGCACAAACTGCACGCATGGAAGCAAAAGATTGATTTGAAAAATCAGTGGAGATATCAACCTCATTCTTAGAGAGGAGGATGGAGGAGGGAGCTAGGAGAGGAGGGTGATGATGAATCCATCCATTAACATCTATTTATTGTAAAGAAAAACTAGAGATGGGAGCAAGCATCAGTGCGACAAGCTCTCCGAACCGCTCTTCACATTGATAAAAACTATACAATTTATACAAAATTGTCAGCAAGGCAACTTGCATAATTCCTCGACTAAATGAGCAAGTCAAACAAAATATTCCTAATCAAGCCAATCCAATAATTCCAAAAAAAAAACAAGGAGAAACTTACAATGAAAAGCAACCACAAACTTGCCCACCCGTGAACATGCATTTACTAGCTGCAAAATCAAGCAGCCACAAGCCAGCATCGGCAAAAAATCCATCACAACCCGCACTTCACAATCTCACCATCTTCAGAGAAGTAAATAACCACACAATTCAAAGAACACAATTAAATTATTCAGAGAAGATAGTGCATACAGAGTCAAACATTTATTCACATAACCAAGTTAAAAAATTGCTTCGCTTTTTCACAAAACTGCATAACCGGATCTGAAAAGAATAGGAGTAATCAAAATAGCAAAACCGAATCTTCTACACACATTACCGGACGTGGCTATCAAACCAAACGAATATTGACGTGGGTGAGCTACGGTGGAAGGGAGCCGGAGCCTAGCTTCCATATAAAACTATTGGAATCAGTAAAGAAGGAAGAAAGGAAAGATATATCCACAGAGGAGGAAGCGGAAGGGAGTCTGTCCAGCACCACATCGTCCTTTCGCTGGCGCTGCTGTATAAGACGAATAATAGGGGACGGGGTCCCAGCCACACGCCCACCGTAGAAACCAACCACTGGTCGAAACCACCGGCCACCTCGGCATCAGATAAGCAGACAGATAGGGTGAAGACCCCGCCGGCACCAGCAGGCCACTCGGGAGGCCGCCGACCACGCGCACACTGGTGCAGCACGCCACAACCCAAGCACAGTCGTGCCGGCGCCCCATGCTCCACCACGGCAACCGCCCCGCAGCCGTGAGATCCAGCAGACCACGCGGGGGACCTCCGCCCCATCCAGTGGCCAACGGCACGCACACGGCACAAAGGCGCTGCGCACCGGCGGCGGCGGGTCAGGGGAGGGAAGGGAGGAGAAAGTGGCTGCGGTAGGTCTTCACCCCACAAGTCGCCAGGGTGGACGACGCGGGGGTCCAGGGGAGAAGGATGAGATGTGTGGACGGCTGGGTTGCAAGCACGGGTGACTAGGGCCGCATGAAACCTTTTTTTTTTTGATAATTGCATGGAACCGTGGGCTGGAAACCCTTCGCTCGCGGCCCAACAACTGGCGCGGTGCAGGCGCATGCAGCCTACGTGCTGGGCCTAGTGTCCAAGCATGTGTGAAAGTGGTCCAGCTTTCTCTCAAAGAGGAAATAAGTTTCACACACCCAAAATGAGAAAAATATTTAGAGGGAAAGAAAGTGGACCGGATCCCAAGCAAATCATGTGGCTCAGATTGCCATCTCTAGAGAGAAACACAATAGCTTTGCTTTTTCATACATATATATATATATATATATATATATATATATATATATATATATATATACACACATGATCATCTTGGAGTAGAAGGTAAGATAAAATAATATCCTACGCTATCGTAGAGCTCAACGCCGGCCACCCGAGCAGCAGCACGAGCACGACCAAACTAACAGCACGGTGGCACTCCATTTCTCGTACACATATATCTTGGTCACTTTGGTATGTGGAAGGCAGGAATCGATCCACCTATACGAGTCCCATATTAATACAACCTTTTTCTGACCGTTTGGAAGGTGATTATACGTCTTAATGTACCTCCAGCAGACAGGAATTTTTGGGACATGGTTCCACATGCACCTGTTATGAATTGTAAATTTGAAACAAATACTAGGATTTAAAAAAAATCTAAATCTTTTTTGTAGTATACATGGTTGACCATTCTACTCGAATATGAAGTTTGACAAAGAAATGACACCCATGGCATTCTGGGCAAAAAAGGCAAAATATTTGCTATATTCAAAAACACTATTTGAAGGAATAGTACGGCCGGACTGTATTTCTTTAGGATAAAAAAATAAGTGTATACTCGCACAAAAAAAGTATAGTTTGTACTCCTTACCAAAAAATATGTATGTACTCCTAAAAAAGATACTAATATAGTTTTTATAATCTTGATCAAATTTAAAGAAATATGACTTAGAATACATTTGAGTAAATTTGGAACTGAGAGAGTACCAATTTTTTGGCTACTTTTTGTGCCATTAATTGCACAGGGGAATTAGTAGGGAACAAGAAGGCCAGGCCCCTCTCTCTCTCTCTCTAGACCGGAATGTAAAATGAGTGTAAGCTCGCAACTCATCCTGCTATTTCCTATGCCATATGGGTGTGCAGCCAGCTACTCGTGATCCGATCGATCCCCGAGCTATGGCTGCTTGCTTAGCCAACCGTCGTCGATGAAGCTCATATCCACAAACTTCTCCACCTCCGTCTCGGTCAGATGCTTCTCCCACGGCACTCTCCCAGCCATGTCTGACCCCGGCCCCGTGCACCCAACCTCAGCAAACAGGACGTCGTTAGTCTCGTTGCCGGCGTGCCACGGAGCCCAACCCCGCGGGACGACGACGCTGGACATGTTCACGTGGTAGTAGACGACGGTGGCGTACTTGTTCCACGCGCGTCCGAGATACTGGCGCCCGGTGCCTCGGAGCTCCCCGCCCTTGAACACAAAACCTCCGGGGTCGCCGGCGTGTTGCCCGGCGTGCGCCGTCACCCACCCGGCACGGCCGCGGCCGTACCGACGGGGTATGTTGGACACGAGGGTGCAGCCGTCGTAGATGGACCGGGCGTAGCCGAAGATGAAGTCGACGCCGCCCTTGATGACGCATTCACGGAAGTAGTGCCGGCCGGTGTTGTCGCAGAGCGTGTCCTCGAAGCCGCTGAAGGCACAACGGTGGAAGGCGATCCGTTCACCGTCGACCAGCGCCGCGAGCGCTTGGGTGACGCGACTCTTGTTGACGCTGTTGTGCGTGTTGGTGAAGGCGATGTCCCGGGCAACGAAGTCGTTGGCGTGGACACTAAAGGTGGCCGTCTCGTACGTCTGCATCGCGTCGGCGCCGCGGCGCATCAGGCGGTCGGTGCTGCCGTGGGCGTGGTCATCGAAGTAGATCTCGGTGCTCGAGTGGCCCTCCCCTTCCAGCAAGATGTAGCCTTTCTCCTTTGGGATGGTCACCTTCTCCCTGCATGCACCACATGTACCATCATAACCATACTTACTTACCACATGTTGAAGCAATGCCGAACTACCTAGTATGTAGAAGACGAACCTGTACCGCCCTGCCCGGACGTGGATCCTGACCCACTCGCGGTTGCCATTCGGGACGAGGTTCACCGCCGACTGAACGCTCCTGAAATCCCCTCGCCCATCACTGTCCACGGTGATGGTCCTCGACACCGGCGCCCACGCAGAGCTCAACGCCGGCCACTGGAGCAGCAGCACGAGCACGAGCACGACCAAACTAACAGTACGATGGCACCCCATGTTTTTTTCCTACTCACGTATCTTTGTCGTTTTGCTATGTGGAGGACAGGAATCGATCGCGCCAGGCGCATACGAGTCTCGTACGTATTAACACAGGCCTATTTTTTTAACGTTTGGCTGGTGATTATATATGCCTTTGTTGGAAGTAAGCCCAACGTCAGAACCAGATTACAGGTCAGTATATGTTTCCAACTAGTACCTGAATTAGTTATCGTGTAGGATTAGTGTTACAATTTTGCTAAAACACATCTATATGAGAAATAACTATGTCACATCTAAGTCCTTCACCACACATCTAATTGCTATAAGATTTGTGCCAATTTATCCCTTGCCCACGTAGTCTCACACGCACATACGAACGAGTTGTTTTTCTGTTTTGCCATAGTGCGGCCGTGTTGTCTCTTTTTACGTGTGGGCTGCGTTGTGTCGTTTCCGAGTGTGGGCCGTGGGTTGCAGGTTACGGGCTTTTGTTTGTTTGTTTGATTTCTTGGCTAAATTTTTTTTTGTTTTTTTTCATATTTACAAAAGCACATCGAGATTGAAAATAGCCACGTCAAATTTGACTCTCCACACAATTAAACGATGCAAGATTTGTATCGGTAAATTTTAAATATTTTTTGTTGTATCGGTAGGCATGTGTTCATGCACCCCCGAATGTTTTATTTGTTTGTTGCCTTTTTTGGGGCTGGCAGGTCATGCGCCGTATCTAGTGAGTTTTCACCTAGTTCGTGTTTTTTTATGGTTGCGGACCTCATGTTGTGTATTGGCGGCGCTATGACTATCTTTGCTTTTTTGTTGTGATTTTTTTGTCCTTTTCTTTCTATAAGAAATGGCAGGCAATGACGATGTAGTGATTGTTTTGTCTCCTCATCCTCATAATCATGTTTTCATCGGTTGCAAGTCCAGCCTTGACATGCAATTGGGGTTGTCCATTATTTGGTCTCAGTTACAGATTCACCGTTGACACGCAACTAGGGAACGAACTATTTTTGTCCCATTTGCAAGTCCATCCCCGATATGCAATTGGATCCGCCTTTTTTTTCTAGGTGCAAGTCGATTCTTGATAAGCAACTAGGCATGACTCATTATGTTGTTTCAGTTGCAAGTCCATCCTCGACATGCAACTTCAGGGGTCAACCATTTTTTGTTTCAGTTACATGTCCACCCCGACATGCAACTGGGCCGACTCATTTTTTGTCCTAGTTGCAAGTCCACTCTCGACACGCAATGTGAAGGCCCACTCATCTTGTCCCAGTTGCAAGTCCATCTCCGACATGCAAATGGACATGTCTCATTTTTTGTCCTAGTTGCAAGTCCACCCTTTGATACACAATCATGTCTAGCCCCATTTTTTGTCCCAGTTGCAAGCCTAGCCTTGACACGCAACTGGGACATGGACCCCTTTTGTCCCAGTTGCAAGTCCACCCCCGACATGCAATTGGGCCCGCCTCTTTTTTCCCTAGGTGCAAGTCGATCCTTGATACGCAACTTGGACTGGCCCATTATTTTGTTCTAGTTGTAGGTCCACCCTCGAGATGCAACTTTAGGGGTCAACCATTTTTTGTCTCAATTACATGACCACCCCATAAATGCAACACGACCAACATAATTTTTTGTCTTAGTTGCAAGTCTACTCTCTGCATGCAATTGCACTACTAGGGATAAGCCTAGCAGTAGCGCTGGTTATTTGCCTAGCAGTAGCGTTGGGGCCAGCGCTACTGCAACGACGCTACAGCTAATGGTTACCAGTAGCGTGTGATTACACGCGCTACTACTAACCCACCTAGCAGTAGCGTGTTTCCAACCGGGCACAGCTTATTGGCGATGTATTTGTACATGTTTTATACAATAGTTTCAACATATGATTTTATGACCATGATGAGTGTCGGTGTCAAAACCGGCGGATCTCGGGTAGGGGGTCCCGAACTGTGCGTCTAGGCGGATGGTAACAGGAGACAAGGGACACGATGTTTTACCCAGGTTCGGGCCCTCTTGATGGAGGTAAAACCCTACGTCCTGCTTGATTGATATTGATGATGTGGATGTTACAAGAGTAGATCTACCACGAGATCAAGGAGGCTAAACCCTATAAGCTAGCCTATGGTATGATTGCTGTTATTCTACGGACTAAACCATCCGGTTTATATAGACACCGGAGAGGGCTAGGGTTACACAGAGTCGGTTACAATGGTAGGAGATCTACATATCCGTATCGCCAAGCTTGCCTTCCACGCCAAGGAAAGTCCCATCCGGACACGGGACGAAGTCTTCAATCTTGTATCTTCATAGTCTTGAAGTCCGGCCGATGATGATAGTTCGGCTATCCGGACACCCCCTAGTCCAGGACTCCCTCAGTAGCCCCCGAACCAGGCTTCAATGACGACGAGTCCGGCGCGTATATTGTCTTCGGTGTTGCAAGGCGGGTTCTCCTTCAAACTTCATGTACCTGCCGAATAGTGTCCGGCTTCCTTATAAATGTTGCGCTCCTTGGCTTCTACGTCCAATAATGGCCCTCTTCCACGTGTTGTATGAATGCGAAAAGCTAGGGTATTTTTACATTTTACCACCTAGCCGCGTGAACGAGCCGCCTGTAAGAGACGCGAGGATCTAGATCCAACTCACACCATCCTCCTTCCGCAAGTACTCATCGAAGCGCCTCTGACAAAAATCCATTCCCTCATGAATAGTCGACGCGGCTCCTCCTCTCGCGCTCCCAGCCCTCAGCCAGGAGATTGGGGGAGATGCTCAGTTCCACACAGCGAGCTAGTGACGCTCCAAACCGAGGGATATCTTCCCCCAGCCTTCATGGTTCTGGTTCGAGCCAGACTGGCCACCTTCAGGGGTGGAAAGCAGGCGGAGAGCGTCCCCAACCCTTCCAAAGGAGCGGGTATGCTTCGTCCCTTATCTAATAAGGGGACTCGTATTTCCCATACATCCGTTTCTCCGGGGGCTCCTGGAGTTCTACGGACTCTAGCTTCACCACCTTACACCTGCCTCCATTCTGCACATCGCGGGCTTTGTAGCTCTTTGCGAGCTGTTCTTGGGCATCGAGCCCCATTTTGCGCTGTGGAAGAGATTGTTTTGCCTCGTACCCCATTCTCACGATGGGTCGATATATCAAGTGGGCGGAGCCGAAATATGGCACATCGCCGGGACCGGATATCTATCCGGTACCCCGAAGAAGGCGTCTGAAAACTGGCCTTCGGAATGGTTCTACATGGAGGACGCCCCTCTGCCGGATCCAGTTCGGATCGGCCTCCCAGAGTTCAGCAATGTTCCCTTGAAGAAACGCCTGAGTTGGCGCCCGTGGAGCCCTCAACGGGAAGATGATGGGAGCGTCCATTATCTGATGGGCCGGATTAGGTTACTGGCCCACTCCGGATTGACCATGATTGGAATCATGGCCACGTGCATTATGCGAGGGGTGCAGCCGCTCCAATATAGGGGCCATCCCATGTGGGATTTCAACGGGGAAGATGACGCCACCCGTCATGGCCGTAGAGGGCTGGGATCGGCCGCCGATCTGGTAGAGATCCTGTCCGGCTTGTACAAGGGGGAGAAGGAGGACTTCCTCCGCATGAGTCCATTGAATGGATTCTCCATGAATAACCCTCGGAGCTGGGTAAGCGGACGTTTATCTATCCGATCCATATTTCCAAAGTCAAGTGTCTTACTTTGTGATTTTGATGCAGGAGCTGCGCCGGGACGTGGAGGGCATACAAAGCCTGACTCCACAGCCCGAGGATCCGGGACGATCCCTTGATCCGGCCTCCGAAGAGGATCCGGACATAAAGGTGGAGCTGATTGACGGGGTGTTCCACCAACTTAGCATGGACAATGTTCTAGTCGCCATTACGGCTGACTACCCCGGTTTATTTCCGGCTTCCCAGGTGACTACGACCGGAGTCCTGACACCATCATTTGATCCATGCTCATTTCTGACCATCCTATGTCGATGGTGCATCGCAGGAGGCGTCTTTAAGGCGGGAAGCCGAACCCGCGGCGGCTGACCAGCAAGAGTCAGTTCGGCCTAGCAGGCGGAAGAGGAGTGCGACGCGAATTGAAACGTCGCCGCAACAGTACAGCGCACTGCTGTTTTTAAGGGAAGGATCCCTAGGAGGTATATTAACGCTCATGACTTTTCCAGGAGAAAGAGCGCTCGCCGGACAGTGTCCGGAGAGGTTGCCAATCAAGCTTCCGCCAGCCATGCTCCAACGCGTGGTCCGGAAGGGGAGGCGAACACAAGGCATGAGCCGTATGCTCCTCCAACAGAGGATGCCGACAGGCTGTCCGCCACCAGGTTTGAGGTGGAGAGCGCCATGAATCACAGGCGTCGCCAGACAGTTCTTCGTGACGCGTGTTTCTCCCCGGAGGCGTTGAATGCCTTTAATGAGGGAGACGTGCACCTCCGTGCCGCTCAAGATGGTTTAACCAGAGCCACGGAGTAGTATGTGAAGGACATACGGGTAAGCAATTTTAATAGTTATATATGCCAGTAGCCCCCGAGACTTAAAATAGTTAAAATAACTGATTTAAGGATCATTTGTTATGCAGGATCTTACGGAGAAGAATACCCACCTATCCCAGGAGCTTCAAGAGTGCAAGGCCCAACTTGAGCCCGCACTGGCCGCCACAGGGGGAGCTATAGAGACCCCCGCTGGTAATACATACTTTGAAAAGATAAGTAGTTAATAAAGTGCGGCGTGTGCGTAAATCTGACAATAATATTGCAGAGGGTGCCGGACTAGATCCGGACAAGCAACAGCTACTGCGCTAGCTGAAGGCCGGCGAGAGGGTGCTTATCAAGGTGCAGCAGGAGAGGAACAAGCTCCAAGATGCCCACACCCAGCTAGGAGGAGAGCTGAAAGGTGTTCGGGCCCAGCTGTCTGGCTCCGTGAAGGAGAATCAGCGGCTTCGTCGCGGCATTTGTAGTAAGTGCTTGAGCAAACTCCTTTGAAAAGAAGAGTTTGGCGAGGAAGTCGATTGATAGAAATGTGTCTTTAGGTGTGCTCATAGGTCGCCCTGCGGAGGGAATGCCCAGTTCAACGGGTGACCAACTCCCCGAGCTGATGCAACTGCACGAACGTGTTCGGCAAGCGATGAGTGGCGTCGCCGAGGCCTTATGGCCGTCCGTCTCCCTACCCGAAAGCCTTGAAGGGCTTGCCGAGAAGATTCAGGAGCACGACAGCACTTCCGTCTGTGGAAGATATCGGCCTGCCGTCAAGGCGCCAGGGAGGCCTGGGCCATGGTGAAGACATGGTACAAGAAGGCGGATCCGAACCACATGGCCGAGGTCGGACCTGTGGGGCCCGATGGGAAGGAGATCCCTGTGAGCTTAATGTACGGCCAAGTAGAGTTGGCCGCTAAGTATTCCCAACAGGACTGTAAATTAGACAGCCTGTTAGACGGGATTGAAGAGGAGTACAATCCGTCAATTTGACGATGTATTTTAAAATGACATGTAAATGCCTTCTAGCTGGATTGTAGATCGTTTGTCTTTGCCGACCTTTTCGCTTCAACCTCGGGACCCTAGAGTCCGGAGTGTGTCCGAATACCTTCTCAGTTATGAAAAAACCGGGGCATGCATGGAAACCAGGCTAGGGGTCATTAGTGCTTTATCATACAAGTGCCCAACTAGTTATGTTATATTACATGGTTAGTAAGAAACATCTTTCAGGGAGAATAGTTCCATTAGGGGTTCCTTTCCCTGGGAGGCATATGCCCTAAAGTGCATGCCCACACTGCGAAGAGAGCAGAAAAAGCATCTGGGGGCAGATAAGTTAAATAAGTAATAAATCATCTTTCAAGTCACCGACCGAATATTCCCTTAAGAACGCCAGCTTTCGGCTTCACCCAGTCTGAGGTACACATCCGGCTGACCCGGCAGTAACAATCGCAGAGGTGCTCCCTTTACCTCCTAGCCGAACAATCGGGAACGTAGGGGTAAGCACAGGAGCCAGGCAACCCAGCTTGGCCAAAACTTAAGTCACATCGATGCATATAATGGTGAATAAAAGGTACATGCGGAAGTATGACACATGTGTTGGGCATGAAGCCCGTATAAATAAGCTTCTGTTAAAGAAGCCCCCAGGTATAATGAGTGCTAGGAGCACATCAAGTGTGTGCGAACAATGCGCAAATCAGCCTATCAAAGGCTTTTACTAAAAAAAAGTGGGAAGAAGGAGGGGGACAAGAGACAGTGAAAATGTAAAAGGTGGACGGAGGAGGGAGACGAAATCTGAGTCCGGCATTAGGCGTAGAATCTTCGGAGACGGGCCGCGTTCCATGGGTTCGGCTCGAGTCGGTTGTCAGATGCGTTACATAGACGGTATGCTCCGCCGGTCAGGACTTGGTCGATGATGAAGGGACCTTCCCCTTTGGGCTTAAGTTTGTCCTTTTTCTTGTCCGGCAGGCGTAGAACAAGTTCGCCAACATTGTAAGTTTTGGCCCGTACTTCTCTGCTTTGATATCTTCGAGCCTGCTGCTGATAGAATGCGGAACGAGCTTTTTCCACGTCCCGCTCCTCCTCTAAGGCATCCAAACTGTCCTGCCGATCCAACTTGGCTTCTCTTTCTTCGTACATGCGCACGCGAGGTGAGTCATGAATTATATCGCAGGGCAGAACTGCCTCTGCGCCGTACACCTTAAAAAATGGTGTGAATCCGGTAGTGCGGTTTGGCATGGTCCGCGGCCCCTAGAGTACGGAGTCGAGCTCCTCTACCCAGTGCGTGTTAGATTCCTTGAGGGACCGCACTAGTCTGGGTTTGATGCCGCTCATGATTAGACCATTTGCTCGTTCGACTTGACCGTTAGTTTGGGGGTGATAGACTGAAGCGTAGTCAAGCTTGATGCCCATGTTTTTGCACCAGAGTTTAACCTTGTCGGCCATGAAATTCGTGCCGTTATCAGTGATGATGCTGTGGGGGACATCATAACGGTGTACTACCCCGGATATGAAGTCTATCACGGGTCCGGATTCGGCCGTTTTAACTGGCTTGGCCTCTATCCATTTGGTGAATTTGTCCACCATGACCAGTAGGTATTTTTGCTTGTGGGTTCCCCCTTCAAGGGGTCCAACCATATCAAGCCCCCAGACCGCGAACGGCCAGGTGATGGGTATAGTTTTGAGGGCGGTGGGTGGCATGTGGCTTTGATTAGCAAAGAGCTGGCAACCGACGCATCATTGGACTAAGTCCTGAGCATCTGTCCGGGCAGTCGGCCAATAAAATCCGGTACGGAAGGCCTTGCCTACAAGGGCCCGGGCTGCGGCGTGGTGCCCACCGAGTCTGGCGTGAATTTCAGCCAAGAGATTTCACCCTTCCTCTTCGGAGATACACCTTTGAAGGACTCCGGTTGTGCTTTTCTTATAAAGTTCTCCCTCATGGACCTTGTAGGCTTTAGATCGCCGAACTATGCAGCGGGCCTCATTTTGGTCTTCGGGGAGTTCCTGCCTAGTTAAGTAGGCTAGGAATGGTTTCGTCCACGAGCGATTACTACCAATATTTCATGGGCTGAGGGTGTTATTTCATTGGCTGAGCCACCGACTGTCTTAGAATGTTCCGTGTTGGGTGGCGCGGTTGGTTCCGGGTTGCTATTTCCGGACTCCGCTTCCCATAGTTCGGATGGCTTAAAGAGCCGCTCCAGGAAGATGTTTGGAGGGACGGCGTCGCGTTTTGCGCCGATGCGTGCCAATACGTCGGCTGCCTGGTTGTTGTCCCGGGCTACATGGTGGAATTCTAGTCCTTCGAACCGAGCTGACATTTTTAAGACGGTGTTACGGTAGGCTGCCATTTTCGGATCCTTGGCGTCAAAGTCTCCATTTACTTGGGATATTGCAAGGTTTGAATCCCCGCGGACCTCTAGGCGTTGAATGCCCATGGAGATGGCCATCCGGAGACCATGTAGAAGGGCCTCATATTCGGCTGCATTGTTGGAGTCCGTGTACATTATTTGAAGTACGTATTGGACTGTATCTCTGGTTGGGGACGTCAAGACGACGCCAGCCCCCAAGCCGGCCAACATTTTAGAGCCGTCAAAGTGCATAATCCAATTGGAGTATGCGCCGTACTCTTTAGGGAGTTCGGCTTCAGTCCATTCAGCGACGAAGTCAGCCAAAACTTGCGACTTTATAGCTCGCCGCTGTTTGTAGGTTATATCGAATGGTAAAAGCTCAATGGCCCATTTTGCAATCCTGCCCGTCGCATCACGATTGTTTATGATGTCGTTGAGAGGTACTTCGGAGGCCACTCTTATCGAACACTCTTGAAAGTAGTATCGCAGCTTCCGGGATGCCATGAACACCGCATACGCTATCTTTTGATAATGTGGGTACCGGGACTTGCATGGAGTTAGGACAGTGGATACGTAGTACACTGGTTTTTGAAGAGGGAATTTGTGCCCTTCTGTTTCTCGTTTGACGACGAGCACCGCGCTTACAACTTGATGTGTTGTCGCGATATATAACAACATTGGTTCGCCCAAGTTGGGCGCGGCCAGGACCGGGTTTGTTGCCAGTATGGCCTTTATTTCTTCGAGTCCGGCTGTGGCAGCATCCGTCCATTCGAAGTGTTCGGTGCGCCTGAGGAGGCGATAGAGGGGCAATGCTTTTTCTCCCAAACGGGAGATGAAGCGGCTTAGGGCCGCCACGCATCCGGTCAATTTTTGTATTTGTTTGAGGTCTTTTGGGATGTCCAATTGTGACAGAGCTCAGATCTTGGCTGGGTTTGCTTCAATTCCTCTACCGGATACAATGAAGCCCAAGAGCTTTTCGGCTGGTACGCCGAAAATGCATTTTTCCGGGTTAAGCTTAATGTCATATGCTCGGAGGTTGTAGAATGTGAGCCTCAAATCGTCTATTAGAGTTTCAACGTGTTTGGTCTTGAAGACCACATCGTCTACGTATGCCTCCACTGTTTTGCCGATCTGGGTAGCCAGACATGTCTGAATCATGTGCTGATATGTTGCACCGGCTTTTTTAAGTCCGAAGGGCATTGTGTTGAAGCAGAATGGTCCGTATGGAGTAACGAATGCTGTTGCGGCCTGGTCTGTTTCCGCCATCTTGATTTGATGGTATCCGGAGTATGCGTCGAGGAAACACAATGAATCATGCCCCGCGGTAGCATCGATGATTTGGTCGATGCGGGGGAGGGGGAAAGGATCCTTTGGACAGGCCTTATTAAGGTCTTTAAAATCCACACAAAGGCGCCAGGATTTGTCCTTTTTTGGTACCATTACCAGGTTTGCTAGCCAGTCCGGATGTTTTATATCTCTGATGAATCCGGCTTCCAATAGTTTGGCTAGCTCCTCTCCCATTGCCTGTCTTTTGGGTTCGGAAAATCGTCGAAGAGCCTGTTTGACTGGCTTGAATCCTTTTAGGATATTTAGGCTGTGCTCTGCCAGCCTGCGTGGGATTCCTGGCATATCTGAAGGGTGCCAGGCAAAAATGTCCCAATTTTCCTGAAGGAATTCTCATAGCGCGGCTTCTACATCAGGGTTTAATTGTGCCCCAATGGAGGCCGTCTTTGTGGGGTCCGTAGGATGGACCTGGAATTTGACTATTTCGTTTGATGGTTTGAAAGACGTGGACTTAGATCTCTTGTCGAGTATCACATCGTCCCTATTCACCGTGGAGCGTAGTGCCGTGAGTTCTTCTGCCGCTAGTGCTTCGGATAGTGCCTCTAGGGCTAGTGCGGCTGTCTTGTTTTCGGCGCGAAGTGCTATGTCCGGATCACTGATCAGAGTGATGATTCCATTGGGCCCGGGCATTTTGAGCTTCATGTACCCGTAATGGGGTACGGCTTGGAAAATTGTGAATGCCTCTCGCCCTAATAGAGCGTGATATCCGCTGCTGAACGGGCCACTTGGAACGTGACTTCCTCGGACCTGTAGTTGTCCGGTGAGCCGAACACCACATCTAGTGTGATTTTTCCTATGCAGCGTACTTCCCGACTAGGGATTATTCCTCTAAAGGTTGTGCTGCTTCGCTCAATGCGGCTCCAGTCTATTTCCATTTTTTGGAGAGTTTCCTCGTAGATGAGGTTTAATCCGCTGCTGCCATCCATGAGTACTTTGGTAAGACGAAAGCCGTCCACTATGGGACTAAGGACCAATGCGGCTGGGGCTCGGGCTGTTCGGAATTTAGGTTCGTCGCTAGCATTGAAGGTGATAGCCGTGTCGCTCCATGGATTTGTTGTTGCTACTTGGTAGACTTCTGCGAGGCTGCGGATTGTTCGTTTCCGCATATTATTTGATGCGAACGTCTTGAATACTATTGATACCGTACTGGGGCTGTTGGGCTGGTTGTTCGGGGCTAGAAGCCCTTCGCCACTTTTGGCCACCTGCCGTAGTATCCAACATGCCCGGAGGCTATGTGTTGGAGTGGCGCCTTCTGCATTATAGATTTTGCAGGGTTCGCTGAGCCATCCCTCCAGTACGGTTCCGTACCCTTTGGGGGGTTTTTGCGTTTTGATTTTTGACCCAGGTGCTTGAGCATGGTGCACCCTTTTATTCCATACTAAGGTTGTGTTTAGGGCCGGATTGTCCCAAAATCTAGTTTCGATTTTCCAGGCACTCTCCATCGCACAGTATTTTCGTACTATGGTCGCCAGGTCGGCGAAGCGCGTGACCTTGCGACGACTTATGGCGTTCATAATTCCCTTGTCTGTGCAATTATTGCAGAAAATAGAGATTGCGCTTTCCTCATGGCAGTCCTTTATCCTGTCCATAACTAGGAGGAATCTGGCCCAGTAATGATGTACTGTTTCATCTGGCTCTTGCCGTATTTGGGATAGATCGCTTGTGTTTGGGTGGGCGGGTGGAACTAAATTCGGAACCCCACCCAATCTGAGGCTCAAAGGCCGAGGAATTTCCGGATTTGGAAGCTTGGATTGCTGGAGGTCGTCCCACGAATCTAGTTCGCTGCCTGACTTTAGGTTCAGTACTCGATTGACGTCCGTCCCTCCGCGGGAATCCGGCATGGAGGGATCGGGAATCCGGACATAACTGGTTCTTATCATAGGGGAAAAGTCGGCGCGTTGTTCTTCTACCACAGCAACATGGTGGGTAGCCTGGGGAGAGTTAATTTCTCTCAGATCGGTTTTAAGCCCAATCTGATCGTAGTCTGTAGCGACTCCCAGGGCGGCGATGTGATCCAAGAGCTCGTTTACGGAAGAGAGCTCCATTGGATCCAGCTGCTTGGCGAATTCCGAGTTAATGCGAAGATCGCTTTTGATGACCCGAGAGGTCATCGTCGAAGCGGTGGCCGAACAGGCGGTCATAAGGAAACCACCTAGCCGGATAGCTTGATCGGCGGCCAAAGCTCCTTTGGCGGCGGTACCATCTTTAAAGACGGGAGGAGGCATCCTTCCTGATTGCGACGGCACAGAGGAACTCTTAATGAAAGCACCAATGTCGGTGTCAAAACCGGCGGATCTCGGGTAGGGGGTCCCGAACTGTGCGTCTAGGCGGATGGTAACAGGAGACAAGGGACATGATGTTTTACCCAGGTTTGGGCCCTCTTGATGGAGGTAAAACCCTACGTCCTGCTTGATTGATATTGATGATGTGGATGTTACAAGAGTAGATCTACCACGAGATCAAGGAGGCTAAACCCTAGAAGCTAGCCTATGGTATGATTGTTGTTATTCTACGGACTAAACCATCCGGTTTATATAGACACCGGAGAGGGCTAGGGTTACACAGAGTCAGTTACAATGGTAGGAGATCTACATATCCGTATTTCCAAGCTTGCCTTCCACGCCAAGGAAAGTCCCATCCGGACACGGGACGAAGTCTTCAATCTTGTATCTTCATAGTCTTGGAGTCCGGCCGATGATGATAGTTCGGCTATCCGGACACCCCCTAGTCCAGGACTCCCTCAATGAGTTATTATATCAGTGGATGAAAGAGATGTGGATTAGATTCAAGTGGAGGTAACATGGTGCAGATTGAAAGTACTAGTAATCTTAAGTACTACTAATCTTGATTAGTAGTACTTTCGGTCTGCACCATGTTACCTCCACTTGAATCTAATCCACGTTTATTTCGCCCTCTGATATATATAATAACTCATCATGCTCATATAACAACTTAGCATCATCATCATAATAATAACTCACCATCGTTATCATAATAACAAGTCATACTCATCATAATCATAGTCATCTAACAACTTCTACTCGTTATCATTATAATAAGTCATACTCATCATCATCATAGTCATCTAACCAACCCTACTTAATTATTCTTAGTACATGATCATGAGTATTAGCTAGGACCTACTACCCTCTCTAAGGTGTAGAGGAAGTAGAGGTAGCTCCGACGACGATCACTCCAGGGAGACGCGACACTACAAAGCCTGCATATTCCACCGAGTGAAAATTTTAGATCATCAAATCTCGTATATCATTCTTTGATGAAAAAGTGATAATGAAATAAAAGTAATTAAATTGCCCAACACATTTCTACATTGAAAAAGAAGCTATATGTTTTATTTTATTCAAAAAACCTACATTCTACAATAGGAGTGTTACATATCAACTAAATCTATTAAGTACGTTTAATTTTTTACTAATTCACTCTAACCACTATAAGCTATCAACTAAAACCTAGAAGCATACTAAATCAAAGTGTTACATATCAACTAAATCTATTAACTATGTCTAATTTTTTTTCTAAATCACTCTAAACCCTAAAAACTATTAACTAAATCGAAGTGTAGGAGTTGTGCATGGAGGAGGGGGAAGGAGGAGGGGTTGTGGAGGGAGGTGGGACTGTTGATGGACGAGGTGTAGGGGAACGTAGTAATTTCAAAAAAAAATCTACACACACCCAAGATCATGGTGATGCATAGCAATGAGAGGGGGGAGTGTCGTCTACATACCCTCGTAGACCGTAAGCGGAACCGTTATGACAACACGGTTGATGTAGTCGTACGTCTTCACGATCGACCGATCCCAGCACCGAAGTTACGACACCTCCGCGGACTGCACACACGTTCAGCTCGGCGACGTCCCACGAATTCACGATCCAATAGAGCTTTGAGGGAGAGCTTCGTCAGCACGACAACGTGATGACGGTGATGATGAAGTTTACCGACGCAGGGCTTCGCCTAAGCACCGCTACGATATGACCGAGGTGGATTATGGTGGAGGGGGCACCGCCCACGGCTAAGAGAGATCAATGATCAACTTGTGTGTTGATGGGGTGCCCCCCTCCCCCGTATATAAAGGAGTGGAGGAGGGGGAGGGCCGGCCTCTCTATGGCGCGCCCTAGGGGTTTCCTACTCCCATCCGGAGTAGGATTCCCCCCCCCCCTTCCAAGTTGGAGTAGGAGAGGGAAGGAAAGGGAAGAAGGGAGGAAGGAAAGGGGGGGGGGGCTTCCCATGTCGGATTGGGCTTGGGGGGGGGGCTCCTTTTCTCCTTTCCCCTCTTTTCCACTAAGGCCCAATAAGGCCCATATACCTCCCGGGGGTTCCGGTAACCTCCTCGTGCTCCGGTATATTCCCGATCTCACCCGGAACCATTCCGATGTCCAAATATAGTCGTCCAATATATCGATCTTTATGCCTCGACCATTTCGAGACTCCTCGTCATGCTCGCGATCATATCCGGGACTCCGAACTACCTTCGGTACATCAAAACACATAAACTCATAATACCGGTCGTCACCGAACGTTAAGCGTGCGGACCCTACGGGTTCGAGAACTATGTAGACATGACCGAGACACGTCTCTGGTCAATAACCAATAGCAGAACCTGGATGCTCATATTGGTTCCTACATATTCTACGAAGATCTTTATCGGTCAAACTGCATAACAACATACGTTGTTCCCTTTGTCATCAGTATGTTACTTGCCCGAGATTTGATCGTCAGTATCTCCATACCTAGCTCAATCTCGTCACCGGCAAGTTTCTTTACTCATTCCGTAGTGCATCATCTTGTAAATAACTCATTATTCACATTGCTTGCAAGGCTTATAGTGATGTGCATTACCGAGAGGGCCCAGAGATACCTGTCCGACAATCGGAGTGACAAATCCTATTCTCGATCTATGCCAACTCAACGAACACCATTGGAGACACCTGTAGAGCACCTTTATAATCACCCAGTTAGATTGTGACGTTTGGTAGCACACAAAGTGTTCCTCCGGTATTCGGGAGTTTCATAATCTCATAGTCATAGGAACATGTAGGTCACGGAGAAAGCAATAGCAGTAAACTAAACGATCAAGTGCTAAGCTAACAAAATGGGTCAAGTCAATCACATCATTCTCCTAATGATGTGATCCCATTAATCAAATGACAACTCATGTCTATGGCTAGGAAACTCAACCATCTTTGATCAACGCGCTAGTCAAGTAGAGGCATACTAGTGACACTATGTTTGTCTATGTATTCACACATGTATTATGTTTTCGGTTAATACAATTCTAGCATGAATAATAAAAATTTATCATGATATGAGGAAACAAATAATAACTTTATTATTGCCTCTAGGGCATATTTCCTCCAGTCTCTGATAACCCACAAGTATAGGGGATCGCAACAGTTTTCGAGGGTAGAGTATTCAACCCAAATTTATGGATTCGACACAAGGGGAGCCAAAGAATATTCTCAAGTATTAGCAGCTGAGTTGTCAATTCAACCACACCTGGATAACTTAGTATCTGCAACAAAGTATTTAGTAGCAAAGAAGTATGGAAGTAACGGTAACAATGGCAAAAGTAACAGTGATAGTTTTGTAGTGATTGTAACAGTAGCAACGGAAAAGTAAATAAGCAGAGAACAATATGTGGAAAGCTCGTAGGCATTGGAACGGTGATGGATAATTATGCCGGATGCGATTATTCATGCAATAGTTATAACATAGGGTGACACAGAACTAGCTCCAGTTCATCAATGTAATGTAGGCATGTATTCCAAATATGGTCATATGTGCTTATGGAAAAGAACTTGCATGACATCTTTTGTCCTACCCTCCCGTGGCAGTGTGGTCCTATTGGAAACTAAGGGATATTAAGGCCTCCTTTTAATAGACTACCGGACCAAAGCATTAACACATAGTGAATACATGAACTCCTCAAACTACGGTCATCACCGGGAGTGGTCCCGATTATAGTCACTTCGGGGTTGCCAGATCATAACACATAGTAGGTGATTATAGACTTGCAAGATAGGATCAAGAACTCACATATATTCATGAAAACATAATAAGTTCAGATCTTAAATCATGGCACTCGGGCCCTAGTGACAAGCATTAAGCATAGCAAAGTCATAGCAACATCAATCTCAGAAAATAGTGGATACTAGGGATCAAACCCTAACAAAACTAACTTGATTTACATAAATATCATCCAACCCATCACCGTCCAGCAAGCCTATGATGGAATTACTCACGCACGGCGGTGAGCATCATGAAATTGGTGATGGAGGATGGTTGATGATGACGATGGCGACGGATTCCCCTCTCTGGAGCCCCGAACGGACTCGAGATCAGCCCTCCTGAGAGAGATTAGGGCTTGGCGGCGGCTCCGTATCATTAAACGTGATGAATCCTTCTCTCTGATTTTTTTTCTCCCCGAACGTGAATATATAGAGTTGGAGTTGAGGTCGGTGGAGCACCAGGGGGCCCACGAGGCAGGGGGCGCGCCCCCACCCTCGTGGACAGGGTGTGGGCCCCCTGGCCTTGATTCTTTCGCTAGTATTTTCTATTATTTTCCAAAAATAATCTCCGTGAAGTTTCAGGTCATTCCGAGAACTTTTATTTCTGCACAAAAATAACACCATGGCAATTCTGCTGAAAACAGCGTCAGTCCGGGTTAGTTCCATTCAAATCATGCAAGTTAGAGTCCAAAACAAGGGCAAAAGTGTTTGAAAAAGTAGATACGACGGAGACGTATCAACTCCCCCAAGCTTAAACCTTTGCTTGTCCTCAAGCAATTCAGTTGAAAACATGAAAGTGATACAGAAAAACTTTTACAAACTCTGTTTGCTCTTGTTGTTGTAAATATGTAAAGCCAGCATTCAAGTTTTCAGCAAAGATTATGAACTAACCATATTCACAATAACATTTACATCTCATGTTTACTCATATCAATGGCATAATCAACTAGCGAGCAATAATAATAAATCTCGGATGACAACACTTTATCAAAACAATCAGGGTATATCGCTAGCCCTTTCTGAGACAGCAAAACATAAATGCAGAGCACCTTTAAAGATCAAGGACTGACTAAACATTGTAATTCATGGTAAAAGAGATCCAGTCATAGTCATACCCAATATAAATTAATAGTAATGGATGCAAATGACAGCGGTGCTCTCCAACTGGTGCTTTTTAATAAGAGGATGATGACTCAACATAAAAGTAAATAGATAGGCCCTTCATATAGGGAAGCAGGGATTTGTAGAGGTGCCAGAGCTCGATTTTAAAGCAGAGGTAAATAATATTTTGAGTGGTATACTTTCATTGTCAACATAACAACTGAGAGATCTTGATATCTTCCATGCTACACACATTATAGGCGGTTCCCAAACATAATGGTAAAGTTTATACTCCCACTCCACCAACAAACATCAGCCCATGGCTTGTCAGAAACAACACATGCCTCCAACTAACAACAATCCTGGGGGAGTTTTGTTTGCATTATTTTGATTTGATTTGCTTAGAGCGTGGGACTGGGCATCCCGATGACCAGCCATTTTCTCATGAGTGAGGAGCGGAGTCCACTCCTCTTGAGAATAACCCACCTAGCATGGAAGATATAGACAACCCTAGTTGATACATGAGCTACTCGAGCATACAAAACATAATTTCATTTGAAGGTTTAGAGTTTGGCACATACAAATTTACTTGGAATGGCAGGTAGATACCGTGTATAGGAAGGTATGGTGGACTCATATGGAATAACTTTGGGGGTTAAGGGATTGGATGCACAAGAAGTATTCCCGCTTAGTACAAGTGAAGGCTAGCAAAAGACTGGGAAGCGACCAGCTAGAGAGCAATAACAGTCATGAACATGCACTAAAATTAATAAACATTGAGTGCAAGCATGAGTAGGATATAATCCACCATGAACATAAGTATTGTAGAGGCTATGTTGATTTTGTTTCAACTACATGCGTGAACATGTGCCAAGTCAAGCCACTCGAATCATTCAAAGGAGGATACCACCCTACTATACCAGATCACAACCATTTTAATAGCATGTTGGCACACAAGGTAAACCATTATAAACTCCTAGCTAATTAAGCATGGCATAAGAAACTATAATCTCTAATTGTCAAATGTGTTTATTCATAATAGGCTGAATCAGGAATGATGAACTAATCATATTTATAGAAACAAGAGAGGTCGAGTTCATACCAGCTTCTCTCATCTCAATCAGTCCATCATATATTGTCATAATTGCCTTTCACTTGCATGACCGAACGATGATAATAATAATAGTGCACGTGCTCTAGACTAAGTTGGAATCTGCAAGCATTTGATAAACAGGAGAAGACAAGGCAATATGGGCTCTTGGTTAAATTAACAATAATACAAATAAGAGCCACTTTAACATTTTCATAATGGTCTTCTCTTATCGACCCCTAAAGAAAAGAAAAGAAATAAAACTATTTACATGGGAAAGCTCCCAACAAGCAAAAGAAGAACAAGAAATCTTTTGGGGTTTTCTTTTAATTACTACTACTACAGCATGGAAAGTAAACTAGCTAAAAGCTACAACTAATTTTTTTTGTTTTTTCTTAAGGTTTTTCAACCACACAAGAAGAAAGCATAAAAAGGAAAATAAACTAGCATGGATAGTACAATGAAAAAGTATGAACACCGACAACTGGCATGAGTGTGTGAATATAAATGTAATGTCGGTGAGAAATACGTACTCACCCAAGCTTAGGCTTTTGGCCTAAGTTGGTCTATGCCCATGGATCAAAGTTGTAGCTGGGGTCGTACTGAGATGGAGCCTCGGGGCCGGTACCACTGATTGGTGATCTCCCCCGGATCCCACTGGTAAACAGACCGACGTGGAGGATCAGATTGTGTCTCTGGCTCTGGCTCTGTAGCTGATGTGGGGTTCTGGTAGGCATGAAATGCCTCCAGCAGAACAAGATACTTGCTGTTTGCGCTGGTCGCGGATGGAGTCGGTGAGGCCTGCATTCTCAGCCAAGTGATAAAAATCTTCATAAATTCCTGCGGCCTTCAAGAATGCATTACAAGGCCATTCACACGGCCGAACCTCCGCAGTAGGAGGGAGATTATACTTAGGCCTCCTATCCTCTTCACTTTGCTTATCCTTCGAGCTTCGGCTCGAGGAGCCTCACAAAAACCTCTTCATCATTCTCTAAAAAATTCTGAAATTTTTAGTAACTCACAATAAAAGTGAACTAAACTCAACAAGATTGATAGCAACTACCCCCACAAGTGGCTAGAGACTATATCATGCATTAGAACTACTTGGGATGAAAAAAAATTGACATGCAAGCTCAAGAACATGGTCACCTAAGCAGCAAAAATTTGCAATAAATAAAGCACTAGAACAAAAACTAATTGGACCATTAGAGGAGTCACATACCAAAGAACAATCCCCCAAAGCAGTTTTGTGAGTGGAGCTTTGATCTAGGAGATCAAAAATCGCTGCAAAATGAGCTATAACTCGTGCTTGAGCTGGTTGGTGATTTTTTTGGGAGGAAGAAGGAGTGTGTGGTGGCTGGAATAAGTGGAGGGGAGCCACCATGGGCCCACGAGGCAGGGGGCGCGCCTAGGGGGGTGGGCACGCCTTGGACCCTCATGGCCAGGTGCTTGCTCCCCCTGCTATGTTCTCAGTGCCAGATATTCTCAAATATTCCCAAAAAAATCATATTTCAATTTCGGGACATTTGGAGAACTTTTATTTTGGGGTATTTTTTTATTGCACGGATAAATCAGAAAACAAACAGAAAATACTAATTTTGCTTTATTTAATCTAAATAACAGAAAGTAAAAAGAAGGTACAGAAGGTTGTGCTTTCTAAGTTCATCCATCTCATGCTCATCAAAAGGAATCCACTAACAAGGTTGATCAGGTCTTGTTAACAAACTCATTCCGAATCGCATGATATCGAAGAATTTTCGAATAGCACTAAGTTACCTCAACGGGGATATGCACACCCCCAATAATAAGAATATCATATCTCTTTTTGACAGTAGGAAGAGGAAATTCAAAACCTCCAAAAATAATTGATGGAATTTTTCCAATAGAATCGATACTGTGGACTTGAGGTTGTTTCCTCGGAAAGTGTACCGTATGCTCATTACCATTAACATGAAAAGTGACATTGCCTTTGTTGCAATCAACAACAGCCCCTGCAGTATTAAAAAAGGGTCTTCCAAGAATAATAGACATACTATCGTCCTCGGGAATATCAAGAATAACAAAGTCGGTTAAAATAGTAATGTTTGCAACCACAACAGGTACATCCTCACAAATTCCGACAGGTATAGCAGTTGATTTATCGGCCATTTGCAAATATATTTCAGTAGGTGTCAACTTATTCAAATCAAGTCAACGATATAAAGAGAGAGGCATAACACTAACACCGACTCCAAGATCACATAAAGCAGTTCTAACGTAGTTTCTTTTAATGGAGCATGGTATAGTTGGTACTCCTGGATCTCCTAGTTTCTTTGGTATTCCACCTTTAAAAGTATAATTAGCAAGCATGGTGGAAATTTCAGCTTCCGGTATATTTCTTTTATTAGTACACTACAAAAAAATACACTTTTGTGATGATACATGTTTGTCACAGTAGGTCGCGTTTTTTGTCATGCATGTACATCCATGACAAATTTATGACAGAATCAAGATAGTCATACCTGTGTTATCGTAGAAGTGTTCCATGACATTACCAAAATTATCATCACGGAAGTGTCCACTTCCATGATGATAAATCGCGCATCACAGAAGTTCTTTCATCAAGGGTGACCGACACGTGGCATCCACCGTAACGGAACGCCGTTAAGCTATCGGGTTGGATTTTGGATCCGATAACCCGTTAATAGCCACGACCAATGCCGATTTTCCATGTGTAAAATTCTCATTAGCTGATGGATCCACGTGTCAGCTCCGTGTTGGCACAAGTGTCACTCATCCAACGGTCGAGATGGGCCTATGATATGTTGACACGTGGACCGGCCCAAAAGTGGCCCACAAAGTTTAAATGGGCCGGCCCAACCAAAGGCCCATAAGATTTAGCAGACTATAATGGGCCGGCCCAGCTAAAGGCCCACAAAATTTAGCAGACCATAATGGGCCGGCCCACTAAAGGCCCACAAGATTTTGCGGACCACAATGGGCCGGCCTAGCTAAATTCCCACAAGATTCTGCAGACCATAATGGGCCGACCCAGCTAAAGGCCCAACATTCTCTGTCAAATCGGCCCGTCAACGGCCTGGTCTAAACTTGTCATCAAATGCGGCCCATGGTCACTTCTGGCCCGTTAACAGTCCCTAAGTAATTGGACCGAATTACGGCCCGGTGTATTTCCGACCTATTAAAGGTCCGGCTTCATTTGGGCCCATTTACATGCCATCAAAACTTTCGGCCCATAAACGACCGTGAACGATTTGGGTCATATTCGGCCATGTCTGTCATTCGGCCTGTTAGAGGCCCACTATAGATTTGGCCCACTTTTGGCCTGTTGTCATTTTCGGCCCGTTAACGCCGGACGTAAACCATGGGCCATATGTAGCCCAACGTCATATCGGGCCCATTAACGTCCCATATAAAAATGACAATAATCTAGCCCGACCGAAGTTCCGGCCTGTTAAAGGCTCGTGTATTAGGTCGGCGCATTTACGGCCCGTCCGAATTTCGGCTTGTCAAATATCCGCATCGTAAATGGGCCACCATTTTGGCCTGCTAAGTCCAGTGGGTTATTTGGCACAATCAGGGCCCAATCTCACTTTTGGTCTATTAAAGGCCCATGTTTTTTATGGGCTCGACATATTTACACCTGTAAACAGCCTACTTTTACTGAGGGCCCAAGTTATGTTTAGGCCTGTTAAAGGCCCACTATGGGCACAGGCCTACCAGAAAAATTTGGAAGCTTATGCTAATTTAAGCCCAAATATTTTTAGTGGGCTACATGCCAATTTCGGCCCATAATCGTTTTTAGCCCAACTGGAATGGGCCCGACGAATGTTGGCATGTTCGGCTCCTACGAAGCTTTCGTCCGAATACATTACTAAGATAAACCTAGACTATACAAAAATAGCATCATAATTACTGCAGCCTGTGGCAGCATCATAAATGTTGTATCACAACAAAATAAATTCCAATCATACAATAAAAGGCATGTTGGCATAAAGTTTACAGTCCTTCTAGATAAAAGAACCATCAGATGTATAGAAGCACAGACCATTTGACCTGAGTGCTAATGTTTCAGGCTGTAGAATCTGATGGAGCAGCACGATCTCCAACTTTTTCCGCCATTGCTCTTCAACAACGAAGCGAATGTCTGATAGTCTGGTTTCAAAACCATTCATATCTTGACGGCATTTCTCAACCACTATTCTTGTTTTCGAAACAACATCCATTAGGGATTGGACTTGTGTCTGGAGCACAGATATATCACTCTCTCTAGCAGGAAGATTTTGTTCAGTAGGCGATTTGGACAAGGTTACCTTGACAACCAACCCATAATTACGCAGGAAGGTGCTTTTTGCACTGTTAGTGGAGAGATACTGACGCACTGCAGCAAGAGGTGACATTGTGCCTGTAGTAGCCTCTTCACCTTCAGGTGGTTGTGGTTGTTCAATCATTTGTTCCATAGCTTCCTAAAAGTTTGAACTTGTAGATTAGTGTACCAGTGATTTAGTAATGAGACAAAAACAAACAAAGTAGGTTAAACGTTTATACATAACTTATTTTGGTGAACTACTGTAATACATTAGCATGTATTGTAGTGCCAACTACATAATAAAATCACTTTTGGAACATATGTCCATGTAGCATGCCTACTGTATTGTCTATTTCCTCACATTCGTTGACATCTAAGGATAAAGAGACATGGTTTAAAGTAGGATGAACATAGTATGACATCATTCATATCATGGGCAAACAGATATAAAACAAACAGGCTATTTTATCATTGTGTGCGCACGTGAACATAACAACTAGATTACAGATCAAGACCAAAAGAATATACTTCATCTCTTTTAAACCATGTAAGGTGAAATGATACGTTAAGACAACTGTGTATAAAAGTGAACAGAGTAACTGACATTGGCTGCAAACCAAGTAGTTAAATGACACATCACAGTACCAATCAGTTCAAGGCAGGAGGAGTAAGGACTTACAACAGCGGCTTGAACTGGTGTGCTCATGCCCTTCATCTTGCTGGTGTGGCAATCCTTGAAGATTTGCACTGCATTCGGTTTAGGTTCTTTTTAGTCCGCACGGGCTTTCCGCTGTATTTGGAACAAGTCAATATAGATACGATAATATGACACAAAAAAAGAAGGAAGTAGCAGCTATTTACAAGAGCCTCGCAGTGTGCAATATAGCTACGAGATCCTGTTGTCTGTTGGAATTTCACTTTAGAATGGTTGGTTTTGTTCTTCAAACAGTTAGCTTAGAAGAAGATACACTTGTAAGGCACATACATAAATACAAGTTCAATATGTGGTCTGATCAAATATGTATAGCCTACCTGATACTTTGGATCAGACCAGTGTTTAACAAGGGCTGTCCAATCTTTATCTGTAATATATTCCACTGGAGATGTTTGGGCGATTTCATTGTTAGCCTTGCCTTCAAAGTGAGATTTTCTAAGGTGGTACCGATACTGTCGCAGAGCAGACTGAAAAACATGAGTGCATGCTTGTTTAGTTGCATCATCTTTCGGATCCAACTTGAACCTCATCTGTTGAAAAAAGAATGTGAGTCTTATTAGGAGGAAGCTGGAAAGTATGGGACAGAGCAAGACAATATTACTAATTGCGATGAATAACATTACTTACAGATAAATGGTCAAGGAAGGTGTTAAACTGGGTATTGTCTTTCTCATTCCTATACTGGATCCACGTTGGGAGGATACGCGCATGACACCTAACGGCAACGACTGCCTCTGATACTAACTTGGCTGACTCTGTAGCATCATGTGGCCTTTTTAAACCTGCCTCAAAATGGATCTCCATTCTTCCTCCTTTAGATTTTATTAATCTGTCAAGCATTATCCCTGATGTCTGTTTTCGCTTGCGCCGTGGTGCTAGTTCAACAACGAATATGGAAAGTGTTAGTGTACATCAAACTGTGAGAGTACATATAAAGGAGCATGTAACTACAACTTGACTCGGTCATGTACCGTCTTGGTGTTGATGCTCATGAGGTTCATCTGATCTTGCCAAGTCCTGTTGTGTCAACAGTGCTTCGGAAGTAGTGTTAGGTGTGAAGGCAGCTTGGGAACCGGCCAGTTCTGGAGCAAACGAACGAGTAACTGGTTGAGATGATGGTACAGTTGAAGCGGATGCTGCAGTTGGTGGAGCAGGTGATACTGTGTTTGTAGATTTAGCCGGTGGACTTGGACCTTCTACTGCACTATAAGTACCAGCAGAATCTCGACGGCAGAGCCTTTTCCATTTCACCCGACGAGTAACAACACTCCCTACTATATTATTTTCCTTGCTCTTTTTTGACTTTGCCATGTCAAGCTGTACCCACAACACAAAAGAATAAAATCACTCTTCAGAACTCATTGATGCATGATACAGACAAGCAATGCTTTGATGTGAGACAACCGTATGAGGATGGAATATGTAAGAAAAACAGGACGGCATTACATATTCACAGCTACGATGTGCAAACTAAGCAGAAGGATTTTCAAGAAAATAGAAGTAATACAAGCTAGACACCATATGAAAGATGCAACCAATATTACTCTGCCAAGTTAAAAGTGTCTTGTCATAAGTGGCAATTTGAAAAATTAGAAGCAGTACAACATAGAAATCAATGCAAGATGCAACCACTATCAAACTGCCATGTTAAAAGCATCCAATCATGAGTTACTGATGCGGGATACACAACAGCAGTACTTTGATGTAAGAACATGGTATGATAGATAGATGCAGTGTATTCTAGACACAGAAATCCATGTCATATGCACATGTATAACGTATAAACTCAGCAGGTGCAATTTAATCAAAATAGAAGAAATATAGGCTAGACAACATATGCAACATGAAACCAATTATCACACTGTCAACTTAGAGCAAGCACCTGCGATGGTGGAGTGCGGGAGATGAACTCATCATGTAGACTTGGGACTTGAACTTCATTAGCAGTAGCAGTGGCAAATCTAGAGAGTCTCTGTTTGCGTCGGTGCGGAGTACCACCAACATCCCCTAGCTTACTCTTTTCCTTCCTATTTTCTGATATTGCCTTATGAAGTCAAAACCACAAGAAGATGAATAAAATTAGCTCTGCATAACTGGTTGATGCATGATACAGACGAACACTACTTTGATGTAAGGCAAGCGCAGGAGGATGGAATATATACAAAAAAGACAGTGTTTCATATTCACATGTACGATAGGAGGATGGAATATGTATGAAAAACAGTAAGCGGAAGGCATTTCAACAAAATTAGAAGAAATGAAAGCTAGGCACCATATGAACATGCAACCAATATCACTCTATCAGGTAAAAAGTGTCTAGTCGTAAGTGCCATTTCAAGAAATTAGAAGCAGTACAAGCTAGAAGACAATGCAAGATGCAACCTACATCACAGTCCCAAGTTAAATGTGTCTTATGGGTAAGTGATCGTTGCAGGTATAAGTTGTAAGCTACGCAGATGCAATTCAACATAATCAGAAGGAATACAAACTAGACATCATACGGAAAACGCAACCACATATAATAGTTCCAAGTAAGAGCAAGCACCTGTGATGGTGGAGTAGGGGAGATGTGCTCATCGTGTACACGTACGTTCTAGAAACAGGAACACGTGTCATATTCACAGGCATTATGTGTAAAGTAAGTAGATGCAATTCAAGTTAGAATCAATACAAGCTAGACATCATATGCAACATGCAACCACATATAATAGTGTCAAGTTAGAGCAAGCACCTGTGATGGTGGAGTAGGGGAGATGTGCTCATCATCTACACATCTATGTTGACTGTCCAGCCTTGTGTTGTCTTGCGAATCTTGTTGGGAGGATGGCGGAGTAGAATCTGTAGAGACCCCCTGTTTGAGTTGCTCCGAAGGACCACCATCATCCACTGCCGGACTAATTTCCTTCAGCTGTAATGATTTTGCATTGTGAAGTCAATCCGATAAGAAAAAGGAATAAAATTCGCTCTTCAGAACTCATTCATGCATGATACTGACGAACACTACTCAGATGAAAGGCAAACACATGATGCGAGGATGGAATATGTATGAAAAACAGGATGGTGTGACATATTCACACCTATGATGTGGTAACTAAGCAGAAGGCATTTCAACAAATTAGAAGCACTACAAGCTAGACACCATATGAAAGATGCAACCAATATCACTCTGCCAAGTTCAAACTGTATGGCGTTTCAACAAATTAGGAGCAGTATATGCTAGAAATCATATGCAAGACACAACCAATATCACAGTGGCGACTTAAAGGTGCCTTATCATAAGTGACTGATGCGGGATATGCAAGAATAGTAGTCTGATGTAGAAATAGGAACACATGTCATATTCACAGGCATTATGTGTAAAGTAAGCGGATGCAATTCAACAAAGTTAGAAGCAATACAAGCTAGACATCATACGCAACATGGAACCACATATAATAGTGCCAACTTAGAGCAAGCACCTGTGATGGTGGAGTAGGGGAGATGTGCTCATCATCTACACAGCTACGTTGACTGTCTAGCCTTGCGTTGTCTTGCGAATCTTGTTGGGAGGATGGCGGAGTAGAATCTGTAGAGAACCTCTGTTTCAGTTGCTCGGAAGGACCACCATCATCAAATGCCTTGCCAATTTCCTTCAGCTTTATTGATTTTGCATTGTGAGGTCATACCGACAAGAAAAAGGAATATCATTCGCTCTTCAGAACTCATTCATGCATGATATTGACGAACACTACTCTGATGAAAGGCAAAGTCATGATACGAGGATGGAATATGTACGAAAAAATGGACGGCTTGACATATTCACACCTATGATGTGGTACCTAAGCAGAAGGCACTTCAACAAATTAGAAACACTGCAAGACACTATATGGAAGGTGCAATCAATATCACTCTGCCAAGTTAAAACTGTCTCGTCATAGGTGGAATTCATCAAACTAGAAGCAATACATGCTAGAAATCATATTCAAGACACAAACCAATATCACACTGCCAACTTAAAGGTGTCCCATCATAAGTGACTGATGCAGGATACACAAGAAGAGTAGTTTCATGTAAGAACATGGTGTGATAGACAGATATAGTATGTACCAAAAACAGGAAAGCGTGTCATATTCACATGTATCATGTGTAAGCTAAGCAGATGCAGTTTACACTAATTAGGAGCAATATGAGCTAGACACAATATGCAACATGCAACCAGATATCACACTGCCAAGTTAGAGCAAGCACCTTGGATGGTGGAGTAGGGGAGCGGAGACTTGGACCAGGTAATGCACTATCAGTACAAGGAGAATCGGTACAGATGCTCCATTTACGTTGCTGCAGAGGACCACCATCATCGCCTTCCTTACTCTTTTCCTTCCTCTTTCTTGATTTTGCCTTGTCAAGTCAAACCCACAAGAAAAAGGAATAAAATTTGCTCTTCAGAACTTATTGATGCATGATACTGACGAACACTACTTTCATGTAAGGCAACCGCATGATAGGAGGATGGAATATGTATGAAAAACAGTACGACGTGACATATTGACATGTATGATGTATAAAGTGTAAACTAAGCACAAGGTGCTTGAACTTGTTAGAATTGATGCAAGCTAGAAACCATATGAAAGATGAAACCAATATCACTCTGCCAAATTAAAAGGGTGCCCTAACAAATGTATTTGACCAAATTAGAAGCAATACATGGCAACAGGCTAGAAATAATATGCAATATGCAACGAATAAAGGTGACTCATCGTAAGTAATTGATGCAGGATACAGAAGAGAGGTAGTTTCATGTAAAAACAAGGTTAACACATAGATGTAGTGTGTACCAAAAATAGGAAGGCATGTCATATTCACAGGTATAGTGTGTAAACTAAGCAGATGCAATTTACCCTAATTAGAAGCATTACAAGCTAGACACCGTATGCAACATGCAACCACATATCACACTGCGAAGTTGGAGCAAGCACCTGTGATGGTGGTGTAGGGGAAGTGCTGTCTTCAGGTATAGAGTAACGTTCAATATCTTCATTTAGGCTTGCTGTTTCTTGAGAATCATGTGGAGAGGATGAAATTGCATTCTTGATAAGAGTATTGCGTCTCATATTAACCCACGCGCGTGGCTGTCTCATGATAAGCGATAGACGCAGGATACACAAGAACAGTAGTTTGATGTAAGAACATGGTGTGATAGGCAGATGTAGTATGTACCAAAAACAGGAAGGCGTGTCATATTCACATGTATAATGTGTAAGCCAAGGAGATGCAATTTAACAAATTAGGAGCATTGATGAGGGATACACAAGAGAAGTAGTTTGATGTAAGAACATGGTTAATGGAAAGACGTAGTATGTACCAAAAACAGGAAGGCATGTCATATTCACAGGTATAATGTGTTAACTAAGCAGATGCAATTTACCCTAATTAGAAGCATTACAAGGTAGCCACCATATGCAACATGCAACCACATATCACACTGCCAAGTAAGAGCAAGCACCTACGATGGTGGTGTGGGGGAATTGCGGTGATCAACTAGAGAGCTACGTTGACTATCTTCATTTAGCCTTGCCGTTTCTTGAGAATCATGTGGGGAGGATGACACTGCATTCTTTAAACGAGTAGGGCATGTCACAGTAACCCACCCGGGTGACTGTCTCATCATAAGTGATTGATGAGGGATACAAAAGAGCATTAGTTTGATGTACGAACATGGTTAATAGATATATGTAGTATGTATCAAAAACAGCAAGGCATGTCATTATCAAAGGTATAATGTGTAAAGTAAGCAGATGCAATTTAACCAAATTGGAAGCAATACAAGCTAGACACCATATGCAACATGCAACCACATTTGACAGCGCGAAGTTAAAGCAAGCACCTGGGATGGTTGTGTGTGGCAATTGAGATCATCAACTGCAGAGCTACTTTTACTGTCTCCAACTGCTGACACTGCACCCATTAGAGCGTTGAAACACTTATTGCTTATCTTCGAATTACACTGGAGCGACTTCTGTCTTTTCTTTTCTGCATTCAGCAACACTACGTCAGAGTCTGAAATACCCATGCATAAAAAAACAATAGTGTGAGTATGGGTGAAGTGTGTGCACAATTAGTACAGTGTAAAGGTAGCAGATAGCAGGTCAGTGAGAAATAAATGATGGGAGACATATGATAGCTCTACAACATGCATGGCACACTCAATTACTACAGGATTCTATGAAAATAATAGTCGACTGAAAGCAAATAGGTCAGTCCATTTTTTCTGCACCGTCCGATGTACAAAGAACGGGGAGATCGCCTTCATCTACCTCTAGCCAGTCAGTGTTGATGATCTTCCTCGAAATGCCAGCGACCACCGGCCTAGTATTCCTCCCCTGCCTGCCCCCTCCCCATGACCTCATCGCACCGCCGTGCTTGGCACCGCCGCCCCGGCCATCCATTCAAGCCCCGCCGACCCCCAGATCAGGCGCAAGCAGCTCCTGCGCCCCACGCCTATGATAGACACCGATGCGCCGCTTCCCTGGGGAATAGGCGGACTAGGTGCTCCGCGCGCCTAAGCGGGTGCTGCTTCTTTTAATTGCGGTTCGACTGACCCTGAATTGAAATCCAGGTGGGCTACTGACCTCTAGCAAAGGTGAAATAGTAAAAGGGAGGAAACCTTGTGCATTTAGTATCATGAAGAAGATGCAGTAAGAAGCGCTCAACTAGTTTCTTTCGTGGGATGAATATGGTGTGAGCGGAGACGTAAGATTTGCACGAATAAGGGAAGAGGAGTACCTCTTTCTGCTGGCAGTGCTGTGTCCTCCTTCTATTTTTCCCACGATCTTGTTGTTCGTCGGTGTCGGTGTCAAAACCGGCGGATCTCGGGTAGGGTGTCCCGAACTGTGCGTCTAGGCGGATGGTAACAGGAGACAAGGGACACAATGTTTTACCCAAGTTCGGGCCCTCTTGATGGAGGTAAAACCCTACATCCTGCTTGATTAATATTGATGATGTGTGTTACAAGAGTAGATCTACCACGAGATCAACGAGGCTAAACGCTAGAAGCTAGCCTATGGTATGATTGTTGTTCGTCCTATGGACTAAAGCCATCCGGTTTATATAGACATCGGAGAGGGCTAGGGTTACACAGAGTCGGTTACAATGGTAGGAAATCTACATATTCGTATCGCCAAGCTTGCCTTCCATGCCAAGGAAAGTCCCATCCGGACACGGGACGAAGTCTTCAATCTACTATCTTCATAGTCTTGGAGTCCGCCCGATGATAATAGTTCGGCTATCCGGACACCCCCTAGTCCGGAACTCCCTCAGTAGCCCCTGAACCAGGCTTCAATGACGACGAGTCCGGCGCGCATATTGTCTTCGGCATTGCAAGGCGGGTTCCTCCTTCGAATAATTTACAGAAGATTGTGAACACCAGGATAGTGTCCGGCTCTGCAGAAATAAATTCCACGTGCCACCGTAGAGAGAATAACATTACACAAGATCAATCTGCTGATGTATTTTGTGGCGTGACGTCGCACCACTACCAAGCCATTACTCAAATTGTTTTTATTGTTCCACCTCAGCGCATTTAGCGAAGCGGTTTCCTTGGCACGTCTTGTCGAAGCAGAGATCGTGTTCCCCTTATTCCGGGATTCCCATTAATACGGACGTGGGTAACCCAACCGCGCCATCGATTGTGACGCTTGGGAGATAAGCGAGTTTTACCAGGCCGGTGGGGACACATGTTTTTGTCCGCCCATATAAGGGGATAAAGATCCAACCCTTTTACCCGCGCCTTCTTCCTCCTTGGCTTATCCATCTCCGTGAACTCGAGCTCCAGCGCCCTAGCCCGCACTTCTCACCTCAACCTCCTCCAACTATGTCCGGAGCGGGAGGCAAGTGGATGGCCTCCTCCGTCACGGAGGAGCAGATCCAGAAGCTGCGCAACGCCGGATATCTATCCAGCGACATCGCGCACCGGCTCCCCGACGAGGGAGAGCTCATCCCCACCCCCAGGCCCCATGAGAGGGTAGTATTTCTTCCCCATTTCCTCCGCGGACTGGGCTTCCCACTTCATCCCTTTGTCCGGGGACTCATGTTCTGTTATGGCCTGGATTTCCATGATCTGGCCCCGAATTTCATCCTCAACATTTCGGCGTTTATCGTCGTGTGCGAGGCCTTCCTCTGCATCCAGCCCCAGCTCAAGACCTTCAGTGTCAAGCCAAAGGTTGTGAAGGGCAGCCAAGCGGAGTGCGGAGGCGCCATGGTGGGCAGGATGTCTCACGTTACGTGGCTGGGGCCACCTTCGTAGAAACCATTAAGGGGTGGCAATAGGGGTGGTTCTACATCACCGAGCCGCGTGACCCTGATTGGGCAGCGGCCCCCGAATTCAGATCCGGCATCCCTACATGGCTCACCTCCTGGAGAAAGTGGCCGGATCTGGGGGGATTCGGAGGAGCTGACCGGACTCCAAGCCTGTATCCAGAAGCTGGTGGACAAGATGCTCAAGCTTGTCAACATAGTCCAGGTCATGCTCATCCGCCGGATTCTCCCGTGCCAACGACGGGGTTTCAACATGTGGGAGTTCGATCCGGCGCAGCACCAGACCCTGAGCGGGCTCTTCGACACTACGTATGAAGATGTCTGGAAGGTGCTGTTCAAGGGCGCCAAGGCTCCCGCATGCGCTACCGAAGATCGCGGATTCCGCTCGCAGCGTCCAGCTGACGAGGTAAGTGATTTTGCCACTTGTTTTCCATATTTTGACTCTATGCGGGATCTAAACTCCCTTTACCTTTGACAGGATTGGCTGGCGAAGGCTGAACGGACTATCTGTCCGGCCCCATTGCCAGAGGACCCAGCGGACGCCCGCCTAACGGGGCTGCTGGCTCCGGCACCCCACGTGGTGCCGGAGAAGAAGGCCAAGAAGAAGGCCACGGGGACTCGGAAGAGTTCCCATTTTTAGGTGCTATTGGATGATGAATCCGAGGCTGACTCCTCCCACCAAGGCGAGGAGGAGAAGAAGAAAGCCTCTCCCCCAGCGGGGGGAGGGAAGAAAAGGAAGGCCTCCCTAACAAGGGAGGCCGAAGGGTCCAAGAAGGGAAAAACTCTTCCCCCGGACTGCTCCGCCAACGCCAGTGACTACGACGAGGACTGGCCTCCAAGGGCCAAGCCCCTGGCGAGATCGTAAGTATCCGCATACAACCCTGTAGTCCGCCCAAGGATGATCTTCCCGTTTCGTCGAGCGGGTCCTTGGGTGCATCATATATGGATTCCCTTCCGACTGCCTCCACCCCCCGTGCCGCGGACGATGCCGAGATGGGATCCCAGGAAGGGAGCCACCAGGAGGAGGAGGCCCCGGAGGTGTCACAGGACAACCTCCCGGACTTTGCACCACCTCCCAGACTTTGCACCGGACTCGGCCCCGGAACCCATAGTGGCTCCAGAGTCCGGCGGGCGACCCCTTCGCAAGAAGGGAAAGACCGTGACGCCGGCTGCCTGCGTCCAACCGGAGGTGCCGGATAATTTGCTAGAGGCGCTCAACGGCACCTCCATCAAAGAGGAACACCGCACTGTTATGAGTGCGGTGATTCAGAAGGTTCAGCTTGCCAAGAGCGGGCTGACCGAAGCCTGCAGCAGCCTTCTAACAGGCTTTGAGGTAAGAATTTCAATATATGTAAAATGGCACCGCATAAACAGTAGCCCCTGATGCTCGGTTCGGTGTTCGGAAAGAAAAGCCGGACTGAGGATCTTTTAAAAAGATATACGCAGGAGTCATAAAAAATATGTCAATATGGGATTGCAGGCTGTGCTGCTGACCTCCGCCGCACTGACCGCGGAGGTCAATACTTTGAAGGAAAGCCTCGAGCGGTCCGAGAACAAGCTCGGCCATGCCAAGAAGCAGCTCGAGGAAAAAGAAGGTGAGTAATACCTTATTAAAATTGTACCTTACAGAAAAGGATTTGGTTGCAAGAAAATGACAAGGATAACGTGGGTATTGCAGGGGCCACTAACGAGGTGGCGACCCTGAAGGAGGTGGTGGCCGCGGCCGAACGCAATGTGGCCGCGGAGCGCACCGAGCGAGAGAAGCAGGAGGCGTGGGTGGCGGAGGTACAGCAAGAGCTCCAGGATCTCGTTAAAAAACATGAGAGCTTGGAGCGTGACTCGAAGACTCGAGAGTCTGAGCTTGCAACGGCTCTTGAGAGTGCCAAAGCCGCTAAGGCCGAAGCCTGCAAGGCCCTTCAGGAGATTGAGGCGGTGAAGAAAATAGCAGCGGGTAAGGCATTTTTCATGCAAAGTAAGCATGTGAGTGTTAATTACCTGTTGCTTACCCGAATTCGGAGCTCTCCAGGAGCGTTCGCAGATCTTCCTCGCAGCGTGTCCGATGCTGCCGCATTCTACCGGGCCAAGGAGGGGAGCTCGATGGAGAAGGTCTTCTGGTCTCAGTATGCTGAGGCCGGACATCCGGTGCCCCTTAGCGACCAGCTGAAGTAGCTGGTCGAGCTCCACAAGGCAGCCGAACAGGCCATGAAGGGCCTCATAGTTCGGCTGTGGCCTAAGGAGGCCATGCCTGGGAGCTACTTCGGCCTGGTGCGGCGGCTGGTGGATGCGTGCCCGTGGGTTGAAGTCATCAAGCACTCCGCTTGCATTGAGGGTGCCCGTCGGGCCCTTGCCCGCGCAAAGGTGCACTGGGGCAAGATGGATGCCCAGAAGCTCGTGACGGACCTGCCACCAGAGGGCAAGGAGCATCGCATGCCCGAGATGTATTATAAGAGTGTGCTGAAGGGCGCCCGCATTATTGCGGGTGAGTGCTCCAAAGATGTAATATTTGAGTAGACTCGCATTTTGTTATCCTATGCGCTGAAAACTTAGTTCATATGCGCTAAGCAACGCTTGTTAATTTAAAATATTACCTTCTGTGCGGCTGTTTATCAAATCTGAGAGATGGCAAGTCGTCGGCTTCAGCCCCCGTGCCACGAGTGCTGGGGTGTTCGGGATAAACTTGAGCGCTCTTGTTCCCATGTTTGGTTCCATCTAGGGAGGTGCTCAACACAACGAACAAGGCAACCGGACTTATAATGCTTGAACACTCTCACTTAGCCATAGAATTCTATAATTTTAAATTTCGGCGAAGCCCCTAGTCTTCGGAAGGCCGAATTTGGGGCACTATCCACGCCTGGGTCGGACAGTATCCGGATCCTCGCTCTAAGCGGCATAAGTCTTTAAGGACTCGCAAAAAACCTCTCGAAGAACAGCGATCGGCTCTCGCCTCATCATGACGGTCAGTTTTAGCTTTCTCCATTGAGGCGTTAACCCAGCTCAACTGGGGCGCAATCGCAGCGGTTCTCCCAGTGCTACCTTAGCCGATATAATGGAACGTAAGGTACCAAAACATGGGAGCCGGGCAAACCCAACTATTGACCCAAGACATGATTCGGAGCCGATGCATATAGTGCTATAAGTTCGGGGTGCCGCACTTGTGAAAGTGTTCGGACTCATCACACCATAATGCGGGAAACATAAGCCCCTGGTGTATATTAGCCGTACCAAAGTGTACGGATGCAACATGCCGTAAATGAACATATGTATGAAAAAGAAATGCAATTATAAGGAAAAAGGTGCTGCATTGTTTTATTCAATAAGTGCTGCCATGAATGCAGAACGATACAAATAGTGCGACATGCAAGGGATGGGACTATTAAACATGTCCCCCAACAGGGGTAGGCTGCGGATTGGTGTATGAAAATGCTCCTAATGGAGACCACCTGTATATTCGTTGTAGCCTTTATCCTTCCCTGGCTGTTGCATCGTGAGTTCGACAGGTCTGCTGCCGGACAGGGCCTCTGACAAACGGAGTCCTGTGGGTAAAAAATAAAAGGTAAAAAGAAAAAAAAGAATGACACACTTAAGAGCCCCTGGTGTGGTTGAGCCGCAGTCTGGGCTTGTCGTGGTCGTGCCCCTCTCCCCATGCCCATGGTATCTTCAGAGCGTAATGGTGTACGCGAAGGACCTGTTTTGACATTTTGCAGGGGCTGGGGTTGGGCCGCACTGCTACGCGTGCGCGGAACGTGCCAGGTGGTCTTGTTGTAAGTTACTCCGGGCGCGCTTACCTATGTCCGGCCGCTTAACGGCCAGACTCAAGAATTGCCTTAAGAGGCTGCATTGCACTTCTGCCGCGAGAGCCGCTGTATGTTCCTCCGTGCGGAGAGAACGTTCAGTTTTTCCGTTGACCGTGATGACTCCTCGAGGGCCTGGCATCTTGAGCTTGAGGTATGCGTAGTGCGACACCGTGTTGAACTTTGCGCACGCGGTATGTCCGAGCAGGGCATGATAGCCGCTGCGGAACGGGACTATGTCGAAGATTAACTCCTTGCTTCGGAAGTTATCCGGGGATCCGAAGACCACTTCCAGTGTAATTGAGCCTGTACAATTGGCTTCTACACCTAGTATGACGCCTTTAAAGGTCGTCTTGGTTGGTTTAATCCTTGAGGGGTCTATGCCCATTTTGCACACTGTATCCTGATAAAGCAGGTTCAGGCTGCTGCCGTCGTCCATTAGGACTCTGGTGAGGTGAAACCCGTCGACGATTGGGTCTAAAACCAATGCAGCGAATCCGCCATGGCGGATGCTGGTGGGGTGGTCCCTTCGGTCAAAAGTGATCGGGCAGGAGGACCATGGATTGAACTTCGGGGCAACTGGATCCATTGCGTAGACATCCCTGAGTGCATGCTTCCGCTCCCTTTTGGGTATGTGCATTGCGTATATCATGTTCACCGTCCGCACCTGTGGGGGGAAGCCCTTCTGTCCTCTGTTGTTCGGCGGTTGGGTCTCTTCCTCGTCATCGCTATGCAGCCCCTTGTCATTGTTTTCGGTAATTAACTTGCCTGCCTGCTTGAATACCCAACAGTCCCTGTTGGTGTGGTTAGCTGGCTTTTCGGGGGTGCCGTGTATCTGGCACAAGCGGTCGAGTATTCGGTCCAAATTGGACGGACCCAGAGTAGTTCTTTTGAATGGCTTTTTCCGCTGACCGGGTTTAGAGCCTCTGAATCCGGCATTGACTGCCGTATCCTCACTATTGTCGCCGTTAATGCGGCGTCTGTTTTTGTTACGATGCGGCCTGCCATTTCGGTCCTTGAAATCTGGACTGCCAGAATTTTTGCTGAGGTTGTTGCTGCGTGCTAGCCAGCTGTCCTCACCCGCGCAGAAGCGCGTCATGAGTGATGTGAGGGCTGCCATGGATTTCGGCTTTTCCTGTCCCAGGTGCCGGGCAAGCCACTCCTTACGGATGTTATGCTTGAAGGCCGCGAGGCCCTCCGCATCCGGACAGTTGATGATTTGGTTTTTCTTGGTTAAGAACCGTGTCCAGAATTGTCTGGCCGATTCGTCTAGCTGTTGAATTATATGGCTTAGGTCATCAGCGTCTGGTGGTCGCACATAAGTGCCCTGGAAGTTATCGAGGAATGCGGCTTCCAGGTCCTCCCAACTCCCAATTGACTCTGCTGGCAAGCTGTTGAGCCAATGCCGGGCTGGTCCTTTAAGCTTGATGGGGAGATATTTGATGGCGTGAAGATCGTCACCGCGGGCCATGTGGATGTGAAGGAGATAGTCTTCGATCCAAACCGCGGGGTCTGTTGTGCCATCATAGGATTCGATATTGATGTGTTTAAACCCTTCGGGGATTTGATGATCCATTACTTCACCGGTGAAGCATAGTGGGTGTGCGGCGCCTCTGTACTGGGCGATATCACGACGGAGCTCAAGGGAGCTTGGTCTATTTTGTTCGGCCCGGCCGGACTTACTGTGTCCGGCGCGACGGTTGTCGTCACATATCGTGGGACGCCCACGCGATCCATAGATCGATCTTGATTGTCTTGCCTTATCCTCCAATATATCTCGCAAGTCCGGAGCGTTCCCCTGTGGCCGTGTGCTTTTCGAGTGATGCCGGGGTACGGGTCTAGTGAAGGGCCTAGAGGCCTCTCTGTCGCGACCACGGGGTGGTCGGTCAGCCGTATTGTCTCCTGGTGATGCGGGTTCATACGCCTCCTCCTCTAATCGGGGGAGCAGCTTGCGTTTAGGGTAGCTTTTGGAGGGGCGTTCGAGCTCATGCTCTTCGGCCGCGAGGACTTCGGTCCATCTGTCGGCTAGCAGATCCTGATCAGCTCTAAGTTGTTGCTGCTTTTTCTTGAGGCTGTTCACCATGGCCATAAGCCTGCGTTTAAAACGCTCTTGTTCGACGGGATCCTTAGGCACAACGAATTCGTCGTCGTCGAGGCTTGCCTCGTCTCCGGAGGGAGGCATGTAATCCTCTACCTCTTCTTCTGTCGCTCTTTCATAAGGGCTGGCGTCTCCGTCCTCCTGCACTTGATCTTGCTGGAGTGGGTTGTCTTTGGCGCTGTCCGGTGTATTATTGTCTCCGTTGTCGGAGTCTTCATTCTTGCTGTGGTGGGATTTAGAGCGGCGCCGCTGACGCCGGTGCTTGGGCTGCTTTTTGGAGGGGTCATCCTCCTCTGTTCCTTCGCCATTCCCATCTTTTGGGATATCCACCATGTATATGTCATATGATGAGGTGGCTGTCCAGTGCCCAGTAGGCGCTGGTTCTTGGTCGTCTCCGACATCGTCGTCCATACCGTCGATGTCTTCGGAGTCGTAGTCTAGCATGTCGGTTAGATCATCGACAGCGGCTACCAAGTGGGTGGTGGGTGGGCTTTGAATTTCTTCGTCGTCCGCATCCCAACTGTCCTGTCCGCAGTCCGGCCAGGGCTCTCCTGATAACGAGAGATACTTTAGCGAACTCAAGATGTCGCCGAAAGGTGAGTGTTGAAAGATGTGTGCTGCGGTGAACTCGAGGGCGCGGGAGGTTCGGAGTCCAGCGAGGAGTCCGCCACCTCGGAGTCACGAGCTTTATGAGGGACAAAGTCAGTGTTCGGCTCTATCGCCGTAGCGGTTGCAGCCCCCGAGGCGATGTCTAGGCATCCGTCCTCGATCTGCAGCCGGCTCCGGATTGAAGATCGGAGCGGTTTCGAGTGCAGCCTCCAGGATACTGTCCGGCTGCAGAGCTAAATCATGCTCGCCGTGACAGTGCGACACGCTCGGCTGTGGCTCGAATCCATCGAGGATCAAGTCCCCGTGGATGTCAGCCGTGAAGTTCAAACTTCCAAATCTGACCTGACGGCCAGGGGCGTAGCTTTCGATCTGCTCCAGTTGGCCAAGCGAATTGGCCCGCAGTGCAAAGCCGCCGAATACGAAGATTTGTCCGGGGAGGAAGGTCTCACCCTGGACTGCATCATTGATGATGATTGAAGAAGCCATCGAGCCTATCGGTGATGACACAGAGGAACTCTCAATGAAAGCACCAATGTCAGTGTCAAAACTGGCGATCCCGGGTAGGGGGTCCCGAACTGTGCGTCTAGGCGGATGGTAACAGGAGACAAGGGACACGATGTTTTATGCAGGTTCGGGCCCTCTTGATGGAGGTAAAACCCTACGTCCTGCTTGATTAATATTGTTGATGTGTGTTACAAGAGTAGATCTACCACGAGATCAAGGAGGCTAAACCCTAGAAGCTAGCCTATGGTATGATTGTTGTTTGTCCTATGGACTAAAGCCATCCGGTTTATATAGACACCGGAGAGGGCTAGGGTTACACAGAGTCGGTTACAATGGTAGGAAATCTACATATCCGTATTGCCAAGCTTGCCTTCCACGCCAAGGAAAGTCCCATCCGAACACGGGACGAAGTCTTCAATCTTGTATCTTCATAGTCTTGGAGTCCGGCCGATGATGATAGTTCGGCTATCCGGGCACCCCCTAGTCCGGAACTCCCTCAGTCGGAAACCAGAAGTTGTGGAGGACGGTGCAGCCTTGGACGAATCCATGGCCAATTTGTTGAGTGTGGTGCGGTGGCCGTCTGTCGGCGGCGGGGAAGCAGATCCGAGGCGGCGAATGACGGCGTAGCGGGAACAACTCCGGTGCGGTGGACTGTTGCGACAGTGGAGCTGCAGCAGTGAGGCGCAGGACGGCATGGTCGGAGTGGTTCTGGTACGGCGCACATCAGCGTCGGCGTCGTGGAGGCAGCTCTTCCTCGGCTTCAGCTGCTAAGTCCTTGAGGGTGTTGCGGTTGCGGTTGCGTTGGACGACGATGTCGGGGTACCGGATCCGGCGTGATGGAGGAGGGCGGCGGTGGATTGACCGCTATGGGGTGGAGGACGGAGGAGGTTGGGGTTTCGCGGCTGGTGGAGAGGGCGTTTTCGCGCCCACGGAGTATGAATGGGGAAACAGAGGGAGGCGGGGAACTAAGGGGGAACAATGTTTCGGTTTGAGACGCGCTTGTTTGAAATTTGGGGAAAGTTACAAACTTTTCCCCCATCTAAAATTTCAGACATATTGCGGGTTGGGGGTAGGACAGTCATGTCAGGTGTCCCAAATGTGGGCGGGATAGATTTCGGCCGAGCGCATGGGTGTTTAGGCGCCCACGTCGTATGAATGCTTCTTGGAGGTGGTTGAGACCGGCGTCTTGGTGAAGTTACAAACCTACCCCGGTTTAGACCTTTGGACATCGGGCCGATAGGCTACACGGGCCAGAGTCAGGACAGTAATTTCCTACCACCAAAACATTAGTCTCGCGTGGTTTCAGGTGACCAGAGGCCTATTTGGCGCTTCGTTCAATATTTGGGAGCAGAAGCATTAACGTTTTCGGTTCTCTTGAATTGTACTTTCAAGATTTGTCAAACTTCACAAATCTTTACTCTTGAAAATCCTAAAGTTACGATTATTTTGGAATGGAGGGGGTACATTTTAATATACATTGTACACGAGTATATATTAAAAAATATGCAACTTACCTCAGTTCATGCATGGTTCCAGGTATAATCTCCTTGGTTGCAAAAAAAAGTTAGATATGCGTATGAATATATATACCATGTTCAAACTCACAACAAAGATTGATACCCCCCTTTACATCTGATTTACAAATGCCATTATCTTGGGTTCAAATAGATGAATGCACTTCCTATGAATTCGAATCTTTGAAACCCCCTTTATGTTGAACTCGACATGTATTTTATTTCGTAGCTAGCAATTTGGAATGTATCTTTCAAGTGACAAATGTATAAAGTGCTTCACACTAACAACATGGAGTGCACTAATTAATGTTTATATATGAATTGCAAAAGCATCCATTGCCTGTATTTCAAACCGCTCTCACTCTATGGATCAATAATATGAAATAAACACATGCACATGCTAGAATTCAATAGAGTATGGGTGTCTGATAGACCGATTTTCGTCGATACGTAATTTTGCAAAATTCATGATCTCATCCAAAAATAATAATGCCATTTATATTTTAATTTAATGCGTAGAGCCTCCTTTTACACGTAGATATTTCTCTATCTAACGCATAAGTGAACACACTTTATATGCATCGGCATTTCTCTTTCACACATGCTCACAATCTCTCTCAGGGTGTCGGGGTGACGACTCACGCACATGGTCTCTCTGTTTCTCTATCTCTCTTTCTGACTACTATGTACCACTCTTTTCACTAATCTCAGTTAGAAAATACTATTTCTCTCACATGCATATATAGACATGCACGGTCTCTACTAGCCCTCTATACACACATATATGTGCCTACATGTCTCCCACACGCACATTATCTTTAGGCCTCTCTCGCACACATTGCCCCCCCCCCCGACACACCTCTCTAATAGTAGTTGGCAGATATGATTTCATCATATCATTCAGTAGGATATCCCTGGCTGTTAGGCTGGATGGTAATACGAGGCAAAGTTTTACCCTAGTTCGGATCGGACCCTTCCAGTTGAAGAAAGAGCCTACTCCTGGTACTGTATATTAGTGTTAGGGGTGTGTACAAAGTACATGTGAATACCAGGCATTGTGCGTGTGTGTGTACTATCGACGAACTATCCCCCAAGCTTGTATAACATACTAAGGGCCTAGGGTTACAAATCATATATAGTCGGCTTATCACGAGTGGGGATAGAGTCCTCCGCGACTCTGGTAGCTTCGTGTTGTATGCTGAGTCCTCCACATGGGTCTCCGTATAACACGTCTCGGTCCAACCTATATGTGGCGCAGGATGGAACCGACCCAGGAGTCTTCATGTTGACCCACCACAACCAGAAATGATGTGCCCACCACACCACACACGCAATCGGCCACTAAGTAAATAAGCATATATAATAGTACAACGGTATCTAGCTCACAATACGTGTCCATATTTTGTTGATGACACTGACGGACTTTGCATTTGATGCGTGCTCCGTATTTTGTTGATGACACTTACAGTCATTGTATTTGAAGCGAAAGCACGATATGGTCACTGGACTTCAGAATAAGCTCATCACGATCACCACATACATTCTATCGTGCTAACCAACATGTGGTTGGATGGTTCGAGGATAGTGGTTTCTCGAGCCCACCAAGGTTAAAGTCCCGGTGCTCGCATTTATCTTGTGTTAATTTCAGTATTTTCCGGCGATGTACGTTCAGTGGGAGGAGACGTTCCACTCGACTACGAGGAACCTATGGTGACTTCGTAATTAAAATCTCAAGATCATATATGCTGGCCCACTCTCTCGAAGGTGCGGGGGCGGACCGACGGTGGGGAGTGGTTTCGGGGAGGGCGGGCCGGCCGCGGGCGGCGAGGGTGGGCGGTTCGGCCGGTGGTGGCTGGCGGCTCGGGGGGGGGGGTGGAGTTTGATGATAAACGGGAGGCCCTTGATTTCGTATCCAACGGCTGGAAAATTTAATGACCCGAGATGAAAAAGTCAGTTGACTGACGTGTAGCCTCATCCCGCACATACACATGCACGCAGGCAAGACACGCACGCATGTAGGTGTGCAACAGTGACACGTAAACATAACGTACACACGCACGCATGCTGGCGTGCAACACTTACACGTACACATGCACTCACGAACACACGCACGTACGCACCCATGCATGCAACACTAAAACGCACCCTTGCACATACGCACCCATGCATGCAACACTGAAACGCACCCTTGCATGCACGCAACACTCGCACGCCTGCATGCACACAGCACACGACGCAAGACACACGCTTAACTACATGAAAAAGATGACATCACACTCAATGAACAATCATCGGTTTATGAAATGCCCGCTTCTGACCGCCCTGGCCCACCAAAGGTTCCTCTGCTGTGCGCTGCCTGCGTTGGGTCACTGACATGCATGCCATGCACCCAAAGAGCCCACACGTCAGTGGAAGAACGGCGCAGTGTCCTAGGTCAGAGTCGAGGGCGCCACTTGCGGCATGCCCGGCTGAACACGCCTCCGTGCCGCATTCAAACGCTTCCATGAAACCCGCCCATGTGGAAGCCGAGAAACCCACTCCGGACACACGTCCGTTCATGACCGGGCCGGCGTTAAACGCAACACCAGCCGAGCTCCTCCCGTCCGTTGTCTATTTAATCTCCTATTTAAACGAGGCCAAACGCCAGCCAAGAATCGCACACCTCCGCCGCTCCCCTATCTCCTCCACCATTTTGTCCACTCTTACAATGGCTTACGAAGAGTAGTTATTCCGCATCCAAGCCGGCTGGGTAGCGCGCCGGATACGAGCTATGCAGCTCGCTGATCCACCTCCCTCCCGTCGCGCGATGGAGCCAGTTGCCGCCCCAAGTCGGCGTGCGGTTCAGCAACTCGCCGCTCCAGGCCAGCTCGACGAGGAGGAGCGCACGGGCGTCGTTGCTGCCGTCCATGCCGCCTTCTCGTACTGCGTCTCCCATTTCTGTGGCCGAGACTCCCATGCCGGCAGCTGCACCATGCAAGCAGCGACAGAAGCCGGGTGCGCGGAGAGCGACGAGTTGGTGGCCAGCGCCTCCGTGTCCGCCACCATCATCAAGGAGAAGTAGAACACGGGAGGCCGCCGCCGCTTGGGTCCCATGAAGGCCACCGCGGAGGCGACTCCGGCGTACACAGCAGGTGTCTTGCCGGATCCTTTTGTTGCGAGGACCTTCGTCGACCCCGCATGGGCTCCACGGAAGAGGTCAATGTTAGGATGAACTCGAGCCGGTGCCGGCCATGGCGAAGTAGTGGCCAGTGATGAACTCGAACCGGTGCCGGCCACCATCATCTTCGGCACCAGCCAATGATATCAGTTGGGCAGTGGGGAAGCGAGTCGTCCTTTGCGCTGAAGCATATACCTCCGGGGCTCCCAGCAGTCCGGTGATCGTGCTGCCGGACATGAGGAACACAAATCGATCGGCGGGCTACCATTTAAGCCATGTATTGTATACCTGTGTTGTCCCGAACTAGCACCGCATAGTTCATTTGAATGTAATGAAATCCGTCATGTTTGTGTGAAAATCCGGTATTTTATATGATTTCCGTCGTTGTTTATATGAAATACTCTGGTGGTTGCGTGAATGAGTATCAGTTTGTCTACGTGTTTGCGTGAATTTCGTCTGGTTGGTTGAGTTGCTGTCATAATGTGAGCGGGTACGGTTGGATGGCGTAATTTGCGGGTCGCCGGTCGGTCTGCGGGCGGCTCGGGCGGTGTTGTGGGACAAAAAAGCACAGCTCGTGCGAGCTCATCTCCAACGTGCGCGCTGGAGGATGCATGACAACATGAGCACCCGAGCCGTTCCTCGTTCATTGGTGGCAAAGGCACCGATGGACAAAACGGTCGCCAATATTTTGGCTACCCCGGGCAAGATCCAAACAGCCCCTCCCAACAGATTCAAATCCCTCGTTCACCGTGGAATTTAGCCATGTGTTGTTTTCATGGACTAGCAAGATGCCCGTGCATTGCATGGAACATCAAGATGCATTTTTTCACAAACTCCCGCATGCATGCAAGGGATAATTAATAACCTCCTTTGCTAGTACCATGAGGCAAACACCATTAATATTGCATCGATTAGTGTTAGTGGCCTTGTATATTTGCAAATTGTAATTTTGATAGTGGCCCCTTGTATATAAAAATGGAGGGAGAAATATGAGAGATAAGGTGAGGAGGAGTGGGGCGTGGTGCCGTGGTGGTGACTGGTGGTCAGACTGGGCGGAGGCATGGGGATGGACGGCGCATTATGTCTAGGTTTGTATCTCTCTCTCACACACACACGTAGGTGGGGGACGTGCACGAAGAGAAGAGGTGCACGCACGGCGCACGTACTCCCGTCTCTTTCCCAACCACACCCATGTGGGTACACGGTGGAGCTCATTTCTGTACAAAAAGGCAGCCCACATGGTAATTTGGCACGTGTACTGGTTGTCCACTTGGTGGAGGGAGGATCGTCTACCACGGGTGAACAAACAAATTGCGACTTGACGCGTTATGTTAAATTAAAAAAAGAGGCAAACCATGTGGGGCCTACCTTAGAGGCAAGGATCTATACACTGGAGTACTTTTGATGTGTCCCATCAACTCGCAGAACGAGGAGAAACTTGCTTAGTACACCGTCTCCTCCGCCCACGGGCGCGGTGGCTCGCAGGATGAGGTGAAGCCGAAGTACTACTGTACGCCTTTACGCCCGTTCCCTCGCCCACGCGCGTAGTGGCTCGCAGCACGAGGAAATTTTTTTATTACTCCCTCCATTTACTCCTCGTCCCTACTACGTACTATGGTTTGTACTCCCTCTATTTACTTATAAAAGGACACTATAAAAAAATCATTTTGCATCTATACAAGGCCACAAATAGTAATTGAGACAAAAGTTACTACTCCCTCCTTTCCAGTTTATGGCTCAATTTCAAAACCTCTCCAACCAAGGTAGACGGTGAGTGGTCGAATTAATTTCGTAGTTTGCATAGTACGCTCGTTTTTCTCAAGAAGTTATGTTTACCGAGGCATTAATTAGAACGAATGCATGAATGACCACTAAATTTCCATGAATTTGTACATGCATTGGATAGTTTGCTCTTGACACTGCTTGCGTCGGGTGATCTAACGCACCTTGGAATCCAACATGTAATGGTACTACTACTAGTATAGTACTAGAATTGAGACTTATCAAACTGAAAAACGAATGTTTTTTAGATGAGCCCTATAAACCCTAGTGGGTACGTACTCCGTAAAAACAGATTTTTCCAAAACTTAGTCGCCCCCTTTCATGAATTCAGTAGTATACTCCTCAGTCGACGCTCCCTTTCATGAATTCTGTACTTCCTGTCGCCGACATGTGGGACATATAACAACCGAGTCGACGTGTCAAGCACCAAATAACAGTGCAGAACAGCAGGGGGGACGCACCCCACTCGTACCGGCCCAGTGTTAGTAATGAGCAATGAGACGTCAAATCACAATGCCGCACCTTCCCAGATGGACGAAGCAACCATTATTTCACACTTCGATTCGACATCATCTCAAACCACGTACTAGTATTGCTTCTGCCTCAAGAGGGACACGCGCATCGCCTTGGTACATCATGACACATGGGACCGCATGACAGGCCATGCTCCCCCGCCGATCGCTGGGTAAAATCACCTCATTTTTACTATACTTCCTCCGGATCGGTTTACTACATGGCATGCACGTCGTTCTAGGTTGAGAATTTAACTATATATATATATATATATGTGTGTGTGATGAACAGTACGCTAGCCTTTTAAAAAAAGTATACTTTTGTACAGTAGTACTCCACTATCGATGGGTTGCGCCATGGAGCAAAAATTGAAATTTAAAAAAAGGTGGTACATATAGAGAGCACTCGTCGCCAAATTATGCATATAGTACTATTAAAAAAGCTAGTACGTGCTTAATTGGGGTGCTAAATTCTATTAAAGAAATACTAGTACTAGTATGTACATACTGAAGAGTTAAAGTAACGAGAAGAAACATAACATAGTTCTGCTGCGGGCTCAGCACAACACACCCCTCAAATTAAACTACGCACACCTAAAATTAAACTATGCGACTAATCCGGTAGACACTGCATTAGAAGTTTAGAACCGCCATGAGCAACGACACTGACACCTTACTCGGAGTCCTCGTCCACGTCCTCGACTTTGTCCTTGTCCCTCTTCCTCTTGGCCGATACTTCTTTGCTTGAACCACCAACTTCGCTGTTGCTCTTCATCCAACCCTTGTAGATATTGAAACAAAGGTAGCCATCCATTGCAGCATAGTGGATGTGGTCTATATCTAGCACATTCCGCTGCCATGCATGACGATGAAACATGTAATGAGGTCTCTCCAGTTTGCGGTACGAAGGATGAACCATGGCTCCTGCCAGGGTCAGCATTGAGGGCTGACGAGAGGGCACCAGCCGATTCTTCCGGAGGTCGAAGGTGTTTCCTACAATGAGGCCTATCCGACGTAGGACTTCTTTGTCGTTCTTAAAGTCTACAGTAACAAATTTGACTGTTTTGTCCTCGAGGAAGTTCTTAAAATCCTGGCACTCAATGTCGGCATGGCGTATGTGGTAGACCAAGCAAACGTTATGTACGCAAACCTGGATCACGGCGGGCTTCTTCCTCTCTTCGTCCTTTAGATCCTTCTCTTGTCCCACGACTGTGGTGTACTCAACATCTAGCCCAGCGACCCACTCATCGGGTGAGTTTTCGAACATGTGTCTGAAGCGAGAAAGGCATCCTTTCACCGTCGCGGAAGTACGGGCGTAGATGACGTCGAACTCATCGCCGGTGATGGTTCTAACCTTGTACTCACCGCCGATCGAGGAGATTTGGGACGCCATGGATTTGGGAGGAGGGTTAGGATTAGTGGAACTGCCGTAATGTGAATGGACGGGACGACTAGGAGCGAACCGCCGTAGTATTAAAGGACGTGCGGGAATGAGTAGGAGCGAACTGCCAGCGTGCGAACGGCAGGGTAGTGGCTTTCCATTCTCCCATGATACGGGCTTCCGAGAGCCCTTGGATCTGAGATCGAATGGTTGCATGGCGTGATTCTAGACCTATGGGTGAATATCCTATCCTGGAGGGTTATTCTTAAAATTTTCAGCAACTTAGCATGCGACTGTTTGATCTCATATCCAAGGGCTGCCAGCAGCCCGTATCATGGTCGCGCCTACCACGGCCGTCGCATCGCTCGCGTGGTCGCGCCCTTGGAGATTTAACACGGTGCGTTAGGCTATCTGATGTTGGCATGTCATACATAGTCATCACTTAGTCACTCATACTACAACAAGGTTGGCTATAAGTGTATTTGTTTTTACTCCTCTCTATCTCTTTCTTCGTACTCCCTCCATCCCATAATATAAGAACGTTTTTGACACTACCTAGTGTAGTGTCAAAAACGTTCTTATATAATGGGACACAGGGAGTACTAGTATTTATTGCATTTGCCAAGGAGTGACCTCTTCCAATGAAATGGTGTTGCTAAGTTTGCTTCATTTAATTGGCTATAGACTCAAAATTGTCTTTTTACCTAGGTACACGTGCTTAGCACTGTTTCTTCCTTGGGTCACCAAACCAGTCTCTCTCTTCTTGATTAACTTGCCACATCAGACTTTATGCCTATGTGGCAAGATTAGGAACCTGTAGGAGCAAGTAAGTACAATAGTGCGCTTTGCCGCTTTACATGGCATTTTTGCATATGTGGAGGAAAGAGAGGCAAGGAAAAAGTGGAGAAGTGGGCTCTCAGGCAAGAGCCAGCCTCTACTACTACATGGTGGAGCATTGGGAGAGGCACCTCTATGGAGGTGGTCAAGAATCGGGAGACTCACGTCGGTCGTAGCGCCGCAGTTAAAATGATAATGGAAAGTCAAATCACGGGGCCCCACCTGTCCAGCAGTAACTCGCTGTCAAATCACACAGCCCTACGTTTGCAGCAGCCTACTCCCTCATCTTCTCGCGTCTCTGTCAAACCGACTAGGCGGAACTGCCCCGCCTACCACGCAGGAAAAGCCCCGCCCTCGACTTTTAAATACAACTACTCCCTCCGTCGGATGCGTTTGGTTGAAGGTATCGTATGAATGGATTGGGACCATTCAATTTTTTGGGGGTTGAACCATTCAATTCATGTGTTTGGCTGAATATTTTTTTGAGAGTACGCCTAGGCGTACCTCAGCTTTATAGAAGGCGTGTTTGGCTGAATATAAGAGATGAGCTAATTATTTAAGACGGGACCACCAGTCATGCTCACATAGTCATGCATGCAAAGGGTGGCCATTTGATTCGACTGATTTGGTTGGGTGGAATGGTTCAGCATCTTCAAGGCATATTCTCTTTTTTTGACTCGAACCATTCATGTGCTTTATAACCAAACATGTCTATTTTGTGAACGATCCCAACCCATTCATGACCACCCTTGCAACCAAACGCACGTCATCTTACGAAAACCAAATAATCCCACAATACTAAGGCCCAGTGCATTAACTTCTACCTCGTTTCTTGTTTCTTCACATATCAACCAATAAGAATCCAATGATATACTTTTTGTGACATAGTAACTCATATTTAGTTAGTCAAATGGATGACCTGGAACTACGTGTAGGCCCTATAAACCGAGACGCCTACAAATAAAAAACCGAGACAGAGAGGGTAGTTCAGCACATATCTTTTTAGATCAATATAGTCGGGATTCACCAAGGAGCAAAACCAAGTGGCAGGCTGCTCCTGTCGTGTTGGCGTAGCAACTCAAGCAGGGTCAGTCCGCACACGAAATAGCGACACACTTAACAGGACCCCTTTGGCAGACATGTGGCTCATCCACCGTCTTGTTCCATGTTGACATATAATGTGCGGCCTAGTCTCTTCCATCAGATCGGTCTTTTGGTTGCATTGGCTAGAGCATGCACTTCTACATTCCACGTGCGATGCACCAAATTACAGTTCGGAGCAATGGTTGGAATTGGAGGCACCCCGGTCGTAGCACCGCAGTAGTAGAAAATGAGCGATGAGGGGTCAAATCACAAAGCCCCACCTTTCCCGCATTAAGCTGGACGGATGAAGCAACCATCATTTCACTCTAGCGTGCAAGAGCATAAAGAAAAGAGAAAACAATGATGCGTGCGGCAGCTACCTAGGGCACCCTAGGGTAGGGGTCTCCACTACAGATCCTTTTTTTGAAAGCGCCTCCACTACAAATCGGCTTCTCCCTCGTCCTCTTGAAGAAAACCGATGATGAGTGCGGCGGTAGGGTTTGTAGGAGTACTACGGCGTGCGGGGCCACGTCGTAGTAAACGAGTTCGAGTCGACGCCTTAAATATGTGTGGGACGCTTGGTTTTATGGGAACGAGGCAGCATTTTGGGTTCGGGGACCAGTGGAGATATAGCACGTACAAAAAATTGTGGACGTAGGTTCGACCGAAAGGCAATGATGCATGGGCCCTGCATTTTGATATACCCGGGGCCGCGTGAAATTTGCTACTCTACTCAAAACTAGTAAGGTACACATGTATTGAACGCATGAGATTTCGAAACCAAATTATGAATAAATACACACTATAGCATGTAAAGCTTTGAGTCATATATGCATGATGTAGATGTTCGTTTAGTTCTTATAGTTCATCTCATTCAAAATCAATTAGTTTTACAAAAATGTTAAGATTCATGGGGTTGTGCATTGTAAATCATAAAGTAAAAAACAAATAATGGCAATTCATTTAGAAAAAAAATCAATTATGATAGAGAAGATTCTAGAACAAAGGAGAAGTGCTTGTGTTTTGAGGTTTGTGCATTATGCTTAAGTTCAACCATGGAGTCTTCTAAATTGTACATGTGGTAGATCTGGTGGAATGTTGATGATATCCAACGGCCAGTAGTGCTCAGATTTGCCCATCTCTGCACTGTCGGGTTAGCTTCATCTAGCGACCATCTTTCAAAGTTATTGACACACTATATAGTTCTTGTGCCATAGTTGCATGTTTTGGAAAAAAGCTACTAGTGGGTTGTACTATCTATTTAGGAATAGAAGATGCATACGTGGAAGTTGTAGGGAAAGAGATGACATGGAGCATCTCAATTCCTATGAGTAGGGATTGGAAAAGAGATGTCATTTGGTTCACATCATAGGAACTTTTCTATTGAATCTAGAGATGACATGTATCTCAATTCCTATGAGGAGGGATTAGTAAAGAGATGTAATTTGGTTCATATCATAGGAACTTTTCTATTGAATATACGCTAATGTTTATTTTCCTTTGAAATTAAGGGAGTATAGGAATCCATTCATATGAACCAAGTGGCTCTAAAGCTATAGAAATGATATCATGTTTATTTCCTTTGAAATGTAGAGTATATGAATCTATTCCTATGAACCAATTGGCTCTAAAGGAAAAAAATCCTATAAAAATCATATCATATAGAGTTCCTATGATATTCCTCGACACTAAAGGATGGTTGAAATTGCTGCGGGTGATACGATGGTCTTTCTTTGTAGACTCCTCACCCATCTTTATAGTTACCTATCGAAGATGAATGAAATGATATATACAGGGTATTCTACATGTGCAATTTGGTACACGAAAACTCGGTAAAAGTTTGCGAGGTTCTAATTTTCAATAAAGCTATATGCACTGCATTTCGGAACGGAGGGAGCATACGGCAGTTGCTAACACTCACGTGGAAGATTTGTGTGTAGGAGGAGTGGCTGTTCTGTTAAATGACATGGCAAAACTGACACTGTCGGATGCCGATCTAACGGTTCTTACGGCGTTCGTCAGGAAAAGGCTTGTGGCGAACGTTTGTCGGATAATGATTTACGGACACATGCATTGCATTGATACGTGCCCCCCTCTCTCTCACGCACACGCACCCTCACGAGTCACGACTCTCCCGAGTCCTCTCACAGACTCGCACGTCGCACCCATCCTCTATCTGCAGGTAGACGTCACGCACATATGTGCTCTTCACACCCTACCCTCAGAACTTCTAAAAAACAAAAGACGGCATGCACATTTTATTTTAGCTCACACGTCACACACTTATACTATTACTCTTGCGGCGAACGTTCTTTGGGCATAGTATATATTGTACTCTCACGAAGAGAAGCGGTGCACTCACGCACTAGTTCTCTCAAACCCACTCGCGGGTACACGTAGGAGCGCATTTTTTTGAAGCCGGTACAACAAAATCACTCCACTATATATAAAAGCAGGAGCCTTAGCGCTTGCTTTACTAGGGTTCCTCTTGTTCACTCTCCCATGCTCTCTAGATCTAAGCAAGACATAGGTGGCCACACTCTCTCTCTCTCAGCTCATGGCTGGTCACAAATACGGTCGGACAACCTCGACCGGGGCAGGGGGTGTAGATGCATCATTCACGCTGTCGTCGGCGGCGAGGGAGGAGACCAACGGCTGCCCGCGCGTCCCAATCGGCGGCCATGGCATTCTCTCCGAGAGAGCGCCGGCTCGGGAGGGCCTCCGACCCTTTCTTCCTCCCTGTGGTATTGTGGCCAAGATGCGGCCTCCCGACGCCATCTTTGCCACATGCCAACGACCCTCAGGTATATATTCCTTTGAAACCTGCCTTGCTCTACTGCCCCAGCTCTTCCCCCTTCGTGTGGATCCTTTTCTACTTCCATCCGTTGTTACAAAGCCACCTAGACTTCTACTATTATTAGAAGTAAAGCTAGTTCATACAGTGAACTCAAAGCATTGGTTCAAACAGGGAAGAAAGTGGGAAAGCTGTAGCATGAATCTAGGACTTGGTTCTAAGAGGAAACGGGGGAAAGTAGTAATATGTGTCACTGTTTAAATAACCGTATTTCGTATTTGCGCAAACAGGGATGTCTGTCTCCATATCGTTTCGGGATGTCTGTCTCTATATCGCTTCTATCCGTGCAATCAAAAGCACACACCTCAGTTTTAGTACAACTGCGCAAAATGAGAGGGCTATCCCTCGTTGCCGTCATCTAACCTCTCGTCTTCTAGGTATCCCACGCAATCTAAAAGAAGCTGATTCGTACGTTTTACTTCCTGATTGCAGTGCAGGGACGAGCGAAAACAACTGCATCCTTGTTTGGAATGCACTTTCTACCAGTTCATCCATGGACCGAGGACTAGCTGGCACGGCTGCACGGCGGTTTTTTGGACAGGTGCGCGGACAAGAGGCATTGTGGTCTGCTTATTTCTGCAAATAGCGGTGCTTAAATTTAGTGGAATGCACAAGCATTTCAGTTGGTCAGTACACTGCTTGGTTCAGTTCAGCATTCCAGCTGAGACCATAATTATAATTGGTAATTCTGGAATGAGAGAACCTAACCCTGGATGGTGGCAACAAGAAAAAACCAGAGTGAACTCCAGGTAATTTAAGCCTGCCGGGAGGCCCTTTGCTCAGAGAAGCCTTGCTTGTTTTTTTCCTGATTTGTAAACCTTCTCACAACTCTGTCTTTTGCTGTGAACTAGTATATGTTTGTTATGTTCTATTAATCATTGAGATGTATAAAATTGCTTAACTTATGCTTTTCAAGATTTTTATGAAGACGAGTTTAATTGTGAGTGTTCCACATGAGCACTGGACTAGCGTGTGAACGTTTGGTATTTATTACATTGTGGCCTCAATTAACTGCATGAACCACTGTAACAAGATACATAGTAGTTGCTTATATGTCAGACAGCAGATTGTTGATTGTTAGCTAGTCGATAGCCTAGTGTTGAAGCGAGCTGAGACAATGTGTCGTGTTTTGCACAACTGCTTACAAGTGGGGTAGCACCAACAGTGTTTACAAGTACTTATGTATACATTGGCACACGGTTCTCGAACGAGTGCTCTATTTCATCAAAACACACACTACTCGTATGATAAACCGTGAAAACTTATGTCTTACCATGCCATATTCATGAAAAAACTAGTGAGGACGCATCTGTTTCGGCAATAATTACGATGGTTCTCACATGATTCACGGGCACACAAAAGTAGCAGCAGTTCCCATAGACGGATTCAAATAGAGCACTAGCCCCAGAGGGGTCTAAGGGAGTCCTCGTTTAGGGGGTGTCCGGATAGCCAAACTATCACCTCTGGCCGGACTCCTGGACTATGAAGATACAAGATTGAAGACTTTGTCCCGTGTCCGGATGGGACTTTCCTTGGTGTGGAAGGCAAGCTTGGCGATACGGATATGTAGATCTCCTACCATTGTAACCGACTCTGTGTAACCCTAACCCTCTTCGGTGCCTATATAAACCGGAGGGTTTTAGTCCGTAGGATGAACAACAATCATACCATAGGCTAGCTTCTAGGGTTTAGCCTCTCTGATCTCATGGTAGATCTACTCTTGTACTACCCATATCATCATTATCAATCAAGCAGGAGTAGGGTTTTACCTCCATCGAGAGGGCCCGAACCTGGGTAAAAACATCGTGTCCATTGTCTCTTGTTACCATCCGCCTAGACGCACAGGTCGGGACCCCCTACCCGAGATCCACCGGTTTTGACACCAACATTGGTGCTTTCATTGAGAGTTCCTCTGTGTCATCATCTTTAGGCCCAATGGCTCCTCCGATCATCAACAACGATACGGTCCAGGGTGAGACTTTTCTCCCCGGACAGATCTTCGTATTCGGCGGCTTTGCACTACGGGCCAATTCGCTTGGCCATCTGGAGCAGATTGAAAGCTACGCCCCTGGCCATCAGGTCAGATTTGGAAGTTTGAACTACACGGCTGACGCCCGCGGAGACTTGATCTTCGACGGGTTCGAGCCACAGCCAAGCGCACCGCACTGTCACGATGGGCACGATCTAGCTCTACCGCTGAACAGTACCCTGGAGGCCGCACCAGTGTCCGCTTCGACCCTTAGCTCGGAGCCGACTGCGCCGACCGAGGACGGGTGGCTGGACACCGCCTCGGGGGCTGCGATCTTTACGGCGATTGAGCCGAACACCATCCCTGTCCTTTGCAAGGCTCATAACTTCGAGGTGTCGGACTCCTCTCCGGACTCCGAACCTTTCGCGCCCCTGCCAATCGAATCCGATTGGGCGCCGGTCATGGAGTTCACCGCCGCGGACATTTTTCAGCACTCGCCCTTTGGCGACATCCTGAATTCACTAAAGTCTCTCTCTATATCAGGAGAGCCCTGGCCGGACTATGGTCAGGAAGGTTGGGATGCGGAGGACGAAGAAATTCAAAGCCCACCCACCACCCACTTCGTAGCCACTGTCGATGATTTAACCGACATGCTCGACTTCGACTCCGAAGACATCGACGGTATGGACGACGATGCAGGAGACGACCAAGAACCAGCGCCTACAAGGCACTAGAAGGCCAGCTCATCATACGACATTTACATTGTGTACATCCCAAAAGATGGGAATGGCGACGGAACAACGGAGAATGACCCCTCCAAGAAACAGCCTAAGCGCCGGCGTCAGCCGCGCCGCTCTAAATCCCGCCACAGCAAAAACGGTGATTTCAGCACGGGAGACAATAACACCCCAGAAAGTGCCGAAGACAACCCCCTCCAGCAAGATTCAGCACAGGAGGATGGAGAAGCCAGCCCTCATGAGAGAGCGGCGGACAGAGAGGTAGAGGACGATAATTACATGCCTCCCTCCGAAGACGAGGCAAGCCTCAACGACGATGAATTTGTCATGCCTGAGGATCCCGTCGAACAAGAGCGTTTCAAACGCAGGCTTATGGCCATGGCAAGCAGCCTCAAGAAAAAGCAGCAACAACTTAGAGCTGATCAAGATTTGCTAGCTGACAGATGGTCTGAAGTACTTGCGGCCAAAGAGTACGAACTCGAATGCCCCTCCAAGAGCTACCCAAAACACAGGCTGCTACCCCGATTAGAGGAGGAAGCACTCAAACCTACATCACCAACGCAGGATGCGGCCGACCGGCCACCTCGTGGCCGCGATAGAGAGGCCTCTCGGCCCTCCACTCAAGCCGCACCCCGGCGCTGCTCAAAAAATACCAAGGCATGGGGAAGTGCGCCAGACCTGCGAGACATATTGGAGGACAAGGCAAGGCAAACAAGATCGATCTACGGATCGCGTGGGTGCCTCACTACACGTGACGACAACCGTCATGCCGGATATAGCAAATCCGGCCGGGCCGAACACAGCAGACAAAGTCCATTCGAGCTACATCGTGATATAGCTCAATACAGAGGCGCCGCACACCCACTATGCTTCACATACAAAGTGATGGATCATCAAATCCCTGAGGGTTTCAAACCCGTAAACATTGAATCATACGATGGCACAACAGATCCTGTGGTCTGGATCGAGGACTATCTCCTTCATATCCACATGGCCCGCGGTGATGATCTACACGCCATCAAATACCTCCCACTCAAGCTTAAAGGACCAGCTCGGCATTGGCTTAACAGCTTGCCAGCAGAGTCAACTGGTTGTTGGGTAGACCTGGAAGCCGCATTCCTCGACAACTTCCAGGGCACCTATGTGCGACCACCAGACGACGATGACCTAAGCGACATAATTCAGCAGCCAGAGGAATCGGCCAGACAATTCTGGACACGGTTCCTAACCAAGAAAAATCAAATCGTCGACTGTCCGGATGCAGAGGCCCTTGCAGCCTTCAAACATAACACCCGCGACGAGTGGCTTTCCCGGCACCTAGGACAGGAAAAGCCGAAATCCATGGCAGGCCTCACAACACTCATGACCCGCTTTTGCGCGGGAGAGGACAGCTGGCTAGCTCGTAGTAACAACATGACCAAGAGCCCTGGTAATTCGGATACCAAGGACAGTAACGGCAGGTCGTGTCGCAACAAGCACAAGCACCGTATTAATGACGACAATGCTGAGGATACGGCAGTCAATGCCGGATTCAGAGGCTCTAAACCTGGTCAGCGGAAAAAGCCATTCAAAAGAAATACTCCGGGCCCGTCCAATTTGGACCAAATACTCGATCGCTCGTGCCAGATACATGGCACCCCCGAAAAACCAGCCAACCACACCAATAGGGATTGTTGGGTGTTCAAGCAGGCAGGCAAGTTAAATGCCGAAAAAAATGACAATGGGCTACATAGCAACGATGAGGAGGAGCCCCGGCCGCCGAACAATAGAGGACAGAAGGGCTTCCCCCTACAAGTGCGGACGGTGAACATGATATACGCAACCCACATACCCAAAAGGGAGCGGAAGCGTGCACTGAGGGACGTATATGCGATGGAGCCAGTCGCCCCAAAGTTCAATCCGTGGTCCTCCTGCCTAGTCACTTTTGATCGAAGATACCACCCCACTAGCATCCGCCATGGCGGATTCGCTGCATTGGTTCTAGACCCAATCGTTGACGGATTTCACCTCACTAGAGTCCTGATGGATGGCGACAGCAGCCTGAACCTGCTTTATCAGGATACAGTGCGCAAAATGGGCATAGACCCCTCAAGGATTAAACCCACAAAGACAACCTTTAAAGGCTTCGTACCAGGTGTAGAGGCCAATTGTATAGGCTCAGTTACACTTGAAGTGGTCTTCGGATCCCCGGATAACTTCTGAAGTGAGGAGTTAATCTTCGACATAGTCCCGTTCCGCAGCGGCTATGACGCACTGCTCGGACGAACCGCATTTGCAAAGTTCAATGCGGTGCTGCACTACGCATACCTCAAGGTCAAGATGCCAGGCCCTCGAGGAGTCATTACGGTCAACGGAAATACCGAACGCTCTCTCCGAACGGAGGAGCATACGGCGGCTCTCGCAGCGGAAGTACAAAGAAGTCTCTCAAGGCAATTCTTGAGTCCGGCTATTAAACGTCCGGACATCGTCAAGCGCGCCAGGAGTAACCTACAACAAGACCGCCTGGCACGTCCCGAGCACGCGTAGCAATGCGGCCCCAACCCCATCCCTTGCGAAATTGCAAAACCAATACTATGCGTACATAATTATGCTCTGGAAATACCATGGGCATAGGGGGAGGGGCATGACCATGGCAGTCCCAGAATGCGGCTCAACCGCACCAGGGGCTCCCGATTGTGTAATTATTTTTCTTACTTTCAGGACTCCTTTATCAAGAAGCCCTGTCCGGCAGTAGAATCGCCGAACACACGATGCAACAGCCAGGGAAGCAGAAAGCTACGTCGAATGTCCAGGTGGTCTCTATAACGAGCAGTATACTTTTTTTACATATCATCCCGCAGCTCGCTCCTGGAGGGGGACATGTCAAATAGTCCCGTCCCTTTCTTATCGCACTATTTGTATCGTTCTGCTTTTACCGCAGCTTTTTTAATGAACAATGCACAACTTTTGCCTATTATTGCATTCCTTTTTCTTATCTATATATGTTCACTTATGACATATTGCATCCGTACGCTTTGGTACGGCCAAATACACCAGGGGCTTAAGTACCCCAAAATATGGTGTGATAAGTCTGAACACTTTCACAAGTGCGGCACCCCGAACTTATATCATTATATGCATCGGCTCCGAATCATGTCTTGGGTCAATAGTTCAGTTTGCCCGGCTCCCATGTTTTGGTACCTTACATTCCATTATATCGGCTAAGGTAGCGCTGGGAGAACCACTGTGATTGTGCCCCGGTTGAGCTGGGTTGAGCACCTCAGTGGAGAAAGCTAAATCTGAGCGTCATGATAGGGCGAGAGCCGGTCGCTGTTCGAGAGGTTTTTCGAGTCCCTAAAGACTTATGCCGCTTAGAGCGAGGAGCCGGCTTTGTCCGGCCCAGGTGTGGATAGCGCCCCGAATTCGGTTTTCCGAATACTAGGGGCTTCGCCGAAATTTAAAATTATAGAATTCTATGGCTAAGTGAGAGTGTTCAAGCATTATAGTCCGGTTGCCTTGTTCGTTGCATTGAGCGCCTCCCTCGAAGGACCCAAGAATGGGAAAAAGAGCGCTCAAGTTTATCCCGAACACCCCAGCACTCGCGGCATGGGGGCAGAAGCTGACGACTCACCATCTCTCAAATTTAATAAACGGCCGCACAGAAGGTAATATTTTAAATCCACAAGCGTTGCTTAGCGCATATGAACAAGTTTTCAAGCGTACAGGATAACAAATGTGAGTTTACTCAAAAATTACATCTTTGGAGCATTCACCCGCTATAAGGTGGGCACCCTTCAGGACGCCCGCATAATACATCTCGGGCTTGCGATACTCCCTGCCCGGCGGTGGAGCGTCCGTCACAAGCTTCTCAGCGTCCATCTTGCCCCAGTGCACTTTAGCAAGGGCAAGGGCCCTACGGGCACCTTCAATACAGGCGGAGCGCTTGACGACTTCAATCCATGGACAGGCGTCCACCAGCCTCCTCACCAGCCCAAAGTAGCTCCCAGGCATGGCTTCCTCAGGCCACAGCCGAACTATGAGGCCCTTCATGGCCTGTTCGGCCACCTTATGGAGCTCGACCAGTTGCTTTAGCTGGTCGCTCAAGGGCACCGGGTGTCCGGCCTCAGCATACTGAGACCAGAACACCTTCTCCGTCGAGCTCCCCTCCTCGGCCCGGTAGAATGCGGCAGCACCGGACACACTGCGGGCAGATCAGCGGATTCTCCTGGAGAGCTTCGGATTCGGGTAAGTAACAAGTAATTCACTTTCACGTGCTTGCTTTGCATAAAGAATGCCTTACCCGCCGCTATCTTGTTCATTGCCTCAATCTCCTGGAGGGATTTCTGGGCTTCGGCCTTAGCGGCTTTGGCGCTCTCAAGAGCCGAGGCAAGCTCGGACTCTCGAGTCTTTGAGTCACGCTCCAAACTCTCCTGTTTTTCCACGAGAGCCTGGAGCTCTTGCCGCACCTCCGCCACCCGCGCCTCCTGCTTCTCTCGCTCAGTGCGCTCCGTGGCCGCATTGCTTTCGGCCTTGGACACCGCTTCCTTCAGGGTCGCCACCTTGTTCGTGGCCCCTGCAATTCTCAAGTTATTCCTGCTATTTTTTGCAACCACATCTTTCATATACTTCCATAAGGTATTACTTACCTTCCTTGTCCTTGAGCTGCTTTTTGGCAAGGCCGAGCTCGTTCTCGGACCGCTCGAGGTTCTGCTTCAAGGCATTGACCTCTGCAGTCAGTGCGACAGAGGTCAGCAGTGCAGCCTGCATTCCCCATATTGACATACTTATGTTAGACTCCTGCGTACATCTTTTTAGATCCTCAGTTCGGCTTTTCTTTCCGAACACCAAACTAAGCATCAAGGGCTACTGTCTATGCGGTAATATTTTTACATATTTTAAATACATACCTCAAAGCCTGTTAGAAGGCTGGCACAGGCTTCAGTCAGCCCGCTCTTGGCGGACTGAACTTTCTAGATCACCACACTCATAACAGTGCGGTGCTCCTCGTTGATGGAGGCGCCGTTAAGAGCCTCCAGCAAATTATCCGGTGCCTCCGGTTGGACGGAGGTCACCGGTGTCGCAGTCTCACCCTTCTTACGAAGGGGCCGCCTGCCGAACTCCGAAACCACTGAAGGTGCCAGTGCGGAGTCCGGCCCAGGGCCGGACTTAGAGCCCTTTGGGGTTTGGTCCCCCTTATGCCCGGAGTCCGGGAGGTTGCCTTGCGGCACCTCTGGGACCTCCTCCTCCTGGCTGGGCCCCTTTTGGGACCCCACCTCGGCGTCATCGGTAGCGTGAGGAGAGGAGGCGGACGGAAGTGAAGTGCTATTCGCGTCCGACGGAGCCAGGGAGCCACTCGTTGAAGTGTCGAGCCCGTCCTTGGGCGGGTTGCGGGGTTGTATTCGGCGTTAGGAGATTCTATACGACAAACGAAACGCCATGAGTTACTCTGGTATTCGGATACTTACGATGTCGCCGGGGGCTTAGCCCTCGGTGGCCACTCCTCTTCGCCGTTGTCGGCATTGGTGGAGTAGTCCGGAGGAAGGGTCCTTCCTTTCTTGCACCCTCCGTCCTCCCCAGTTGGGGCGGCCTTCCTTTTCTTCTCTCCCCCCATTGGGGGAGAGGCCTCTTTTTCCTCCTCCTCGTCTTCGCGGGAGGAGTCCGCCTCGGAATCATCGTACGATGAGTCCGACAACACCTGGCGCCGGGAACTCTTTCGAGTTCCCATGGCCTTTTTCTTGGCCTTCTTCTCCGACACCACGTGAGGTGCCGAAACCAGCAGCCCCGTCAGTCGGGCATCCGCTGGGTCTTCTGGCAAGGGAGCCGGACAGTTAACCTGCCCGGACTTCTTCTGCGAGGCCTGTCAAAGGTAAGGGAGTTTAGATCCCGCATAGAGTCAAACTATGAAAAACAAGTGTCATGTAAAGGGTAAAATAGCTTACCTCGCTGGCTTGACGCTGCGAGCTGAATCCGCGATCTTCGGTAGTGGATGCAGGAGCCTCGGCGCCCTTGAACAGCACCTTCCAGGCATCTTCGTATGTAGTATTGAAGAGCCTGCTCAAGGTTTGGTGTTGTGCCGGATCAAACTCCCATAGGTTGAAGGCCCGTTCTTGGCACGGGATGATCCGGCGGATGAGCATGACCTAGACTATGTTGATGAGCTTGAGCTTCTTGTTCACAAGGTTTTGGACGCAGGTTTGGAGTCCGGTCAGCTCTTCCGAATTGCCCCATGTCAGGCCCTTCCCTTTCCAGGAGGTGAGCCGTGTGGGGATGCCATATCGGAATTCGGGGGCCGCTACCCATTTAGGGTCACGCGGCTCGGTGATGTAGAACCACCCTGATTGCCACCCTTTGATGGTTTCCACGAAGGAGCCCTCGAGCCATGTAACGTTGGGCATCTGCCCACCATGGCGCCTCCGCACTTCGCCTGCTGGCCGCCCACTACCTTCGGCTTGACATTGAAGGTCTTCAGCCATAAGCCAAAGTGGGGCTTGATGCAGAGGAAGGCCTCGCACACGACGATAAACGCCGAGATGTTGAGGATGAAGTTCGGGGCCAGATCATGGAAATCCAGGCCGTAGTAGAACATGAGCCCCCAGACAAATGGGTGGAGTGGGAAGCCCAGACCACGGAGGAAATGGGGGAGGAACACCACCCTCTCATGGGGCCTGGGGGTGGGGACGAGCTGCCCCTCGTCTGGAAGCCGGTGCGCGATGTTGTTGTGCAGGTATCCGGCTTTCCTTAACTTTTTGATGTGCCCCTCCACGACAGAGGAGGCCATCCACTTGCCTCCTGCTCCGGGCATGGCTGGGGAAGGTTGAGGCGAGATGCGTGGACTTGGGCGCTGGAGCTCGAGTGCGCGGAAATGGATGAGCAAAGGAGGAAGAAGGCGTGTGTGAAAAAGTAGATCCTTATCCCCTTATATGGACGGACGAAACTAAGCGCCCCCACCAGCCTGGTAAAACTCGCTTATCTCCCAAGCACTGTAATTGATGGTGCGGTTGGGTTACCCACGCCCGTATTGATGAGAATCCCGGAATAAGGTGACACGATCTCTGCTTTGACAAGACGTGCCAAGGAAACCGCCTCGCTAAACGCGCTGAGGTGGAACAATAAAAATGATTCGAATAAAGACTTGGCTGTGGTGTGATGCCACGGGATAAGTCGGCAGATTGAAGTTGTGTAAATATTATTCTCTCTACGATGGTATGTGGAACTTATTTTGCAGAGTTGGACACTATCCTTGTGTTCAAAATCTTCTATGAAGTATTCGGAGGAGGAACCCGCCTTGCAATGCCGAAGACAATATGCTCGTCGGACTTGTCGTCATTGAAGCCTGGTTCAGGGGCTACTGAGGGAGTCCTGGTTTAGGGGGTGTCCGGATAGCCGAACTATCACCTCTGGCCGGACTCCTGGACTATGAAGATACAAGATTAAAGACTTCGTCCCGTGTCCGGATGGGACTTTCCTTGGCGTGGAAGGCAAGCTTGGCGATACGGATATGTAGAACTCCTACCATTGTAACCGACTCTATGTAACCCTAACCCTCTTCGGTGCCTATATAAACCGGAGGGTTTTAGTCCGTAGGACGAACACAATCATACCATAGGCTAGCTTCTAGGGTTTAGCCTCTCTGATCTCGTGGTAGATCTACTCTTGTACTACCCATATCATCAATATCAATCAAGCAGGAGTAGGGTTTTACCTCCATCAAGAGGGCCCGAACCTGGGTAAAAACATCGTGTCCCTTGTCTCCTATTACCATCGGCCTAGACGCATAGTTCAGGACACCCTACCCGAGATCTGCCGGTTTTGACACCGACAGGGTCGATAACAGGCAAGGTTCGGATAATTGGACACAATCCAAACTACTATTAAACACTAGCTGGGGAAACTATTTCATGCCTCGATATAATTTGGGCTGGACACAAGACGGACCTTTCCATGAACATCATCGAGGACGTCCCGCAGCAGCTCAATCCTGTGAACCTTCATGAAGACAACCTTGTGGCCTTGCCACTGATAAACTTGTTTGTGGAGGCATGCCACGTCATCTTCCTGCATAAGCTTGACAAGAACAGTATGCCTCACAAACGAAGGAGTAGCTTTGAACTTCTTGTGCTTCAGTACACCCTGGACAACACGCCTGACAACAGTGAGGCTGGAATACAAGTCTTCATTGGTATAACCGCAAATGGCTTCCAGGATCCAACATCCTAAGAACTCTATTTTCCCAGTGCGTATATTCAGGTCGTCCGCCTCATAGCGAGTGACATGCACAACCACACAATCCTTGTCTGCATCAGGGCTCTAATTGAAACAGAAAAAAATTCTAAATTACTTTTCAGTATAAGAATCACAAGTTATTTAAACCACTATGTATGGCATGGCATCGAAGCTAATAAAATTTTGCATTATTAATCACCACACACTTACTTTTCTAAAAAAATCACCACATACTTAGATGAAAAACCACAATCGAGATCGGCAAAGAAGGAAATCACCTTGGGCAGCTCAGCGGGGGGGGGGGGGGGGACACATCCTCGAAGGGGGAAAACTGCTCCTACAGTGCCACGGGGGCTGTAACCTCAAACGGGGTGTTGACCATCTCAGTAGTGGCCGTGAGCGTATCTGGGGTCGGCTCGGTGGTTGCCTCCATCTTCTTGGAGCTCTCTGTCTCGTGGGGATCAGCCTCCCGCGTCTGCTCCAATATCGGCAGATCTTTGCCTGGTTCTCCTTGGTCCATCATGAAACTGACGAATACTAGGAGACCAATGAAAGGAAAACACAATCGCAATGACAATGAAACAAAAAAAAGAGTGAGGATCGGTTACTGCTTTGCAAAAGTTCTTTTTTTTCTCAGAACGAAAATATACCAACATCACGGATCCGCTTACCTTCCCTTCATCGGGAGAGAAGAACAGTGGCAGATGCGAGTGTTGCCTTTCTTGAAGACGGTGAGGGAGAAGGGGATTCAGCGAGGAGTGAAATGATGGTTGCTTCGTCCGTCAAACTTAGACTGCGGGGAGGTGGGGTTTTGTGATACGACGGCTCGTTACTGCCGCGCTACGACAGGGGTGACTCTCCGCCTGCATACTGCCTGCTAATTTGGTGGATGGCATTTGGGCCCGCACGCTGCATGGCCTGCATGTCGGTGAACAAAAGTATAACGACATTCAGTAGAGGGAGACGTTTCAATGACCTAGGAGGAGCCAGAAGCGGTAGAGTGTCTCCACTGTACTAGTAGTAATTGTTTCTCTGGGCCCAAGACAAAACAACCAATCCACACTAGTAAATAGTAAAATTAATTCAAAAGGCGCTACCCACACCCAGCACACCGCCCCCCCTCCCCCACAAAAAAACCTGGGTGCTCTTCTTCCTCCTCATTCCCACCCACCTCACGTCAGCTCGCTCCACTCGTACCCCCAAATTCCTCACCTCACTCCTATAGAAAACCCCAGCTCCCCTTCTTCCTCACTCCTACAGAAAACCCCCAGCTCCCCTTCTTCTTCACTCGCACTACAACTAGGCTTGTCATTCGTTACTCTGCTCAAATTCGTGAGCGCGACGCGATGCCCTCGAGGAAAATGGAGTCGGCTGACCCCAGCGCCAAGAAGATGAGGCTCCCGCCAGCGGCGACGCCTGTTGTAGATCCTGCACACGACAGCGCGGGGAGAAGCGGCGACCCCGCCCCCACCGGATCCCAGGAACCCGTAGAATCTCGGGTGGACCGCATCAGCGATCTCCCGGACGCCGTCCTTGGGGAGATCATCTCGCTTCTCCCCACCAAGGATAGCTGCCGCACCCAAGTCCTCTCAATTCGGTGGCGCCCTCTATGGCGCGCCGTGCCCCTTAATCTTTACTGTCATCAGCTATCTCTCTTCAATGATTTTGAAATCCTCAGAGCCATCATCTCCTACCACCAGGGCTCCGTTCAAAGCCTCTGCATCCCGGCATGCTACCTGAGCAAGCATACCATACCCTGCATGGTGGACGCCTGGCTAAAATCCCCTGAATTCACAGAACTACAGCTGCTTGAGTTCTACTATTCCCCTGGAAATCACATACCACATACAGAACGTCATGAACTTGTGCCCTCAGCACTGATGTCCATCTTGCGGTTTTCCTCCTCTCTCCACGCCGCCACCTTTGCGCTGTGCTACCTTCCAGACAATCTGGTACTAAACCTTCGACTCCCATTTCTCAAGAAACTTTCACTTGTGCGGGTTCGTATATCGGAGGCCTCATTGCACAGCATCATCCACTCCAGTTGCCCTGCGCTGGAGTGCTTGGTGCTTGTTTTCACAGTTAGAATCGGTTGTCTCCAAATAAAGTCGCCTAACCTTGTAAGAATTGGAATTTCTTTTGACAGAAGGCAGCTCATCATCCAAGATGCCCCTTCACTTCAAAGGTTGATCCTTGATTCTAGTTATTCACCATTGCAAATAACCGTCCTCTCTGCGCCTAAACTGGAGACCTCAGGTCTAATACATGATCTCTGTGCTCATTTCAATATGGTGTTTGGCTCCACAGTTCTTCAGGTACTTTATATTATCATCTACACTTGTAACCATATGCTGCATTTTAAATTTCTGTGCATAATTTATATATCATCTTGGAGTACACATTTTGTACTAATATTATGTTCTATGCTCAATGAAGAGTTTCTCCATGGATGGCCTATCAATGGTGCTAGATTCTGTCAAGATCTTATATATCCAAATGAATAGTTTTGATCTGAACAAGATTATTGGCTTACTGCAATGCTTTCCATGTCTGGAGAAGTTGTATATAAAGGTGATAATTTCACGCACATTGGAAGCCCGCATATAGTGTACTAGAATTAACCGTTCAGATGTTGCTCTTTCGACACTCTTCTTTTAGACCTTAACTGTTTTCAATTTTCATGTCTATTTAGGCAACAGGACGGGGTAAGAAAGTTATAACCAATCGGTGGATTCGTAAGCATCGGGATTTTCTCACTTCTCATGAGATTCAATTGAAGACAATAACGCTAGAACAATATGTAGCCAACCATGCAAACAAAGGATTTGTCACATTCTTCCTGCTAAATGCGAGGTTACTATTGTCCATCAGGCTTAAGTTTATCAGCAGCATGGTTTTGACGGATGGGTATGTCGAAGAGCCAAAAAAGGAGTTTCAGGTGGGCAAAAGAGCTTTTGAACGTGTCGGGCTTCTATTTACAACATATTGTGGTCATAATCCAGTAAATTATACGATCCAGGATGTTCATTCTATGGACCTGACCGATCCATTTGACTATGACTGCCGAAAACAGTGCTGGAGTTAGATGTTGTTGCCCTTTTCAATCTGGGTTTTTTTGTAAACCTGATGAACAATCAACCCTCGTGCTTTTGTACAGTTTGTAAGTTGGAGTTAGATGTTCCTGCCCTTTTCAACTCGGCTGTGACTGTCATATTTTCTTTGAAACAAGGCAAATGGCTTGCCATTCGTTTAATTTAGAGTAAAATATTGTAACAAATCACAACCAAGGGAAATAACATCACTCACGCCGTCTGCTTGAGCTCACTGTGCATTACAGAAGCCAAGTGACTAGCACCCACCACCCCCACCAGTCAACCCTCGTACTCCCCTCCACCTGCGATTGGACCGGCGCATCTTCAACGGCTCCTGTTCATTCTGTCCGAGGCCTCGCCGTCGTCCTCCGCCTTGCGGCCTTGATTCGCTCGCCGTGCGCGGTGCGCCGCCCTCTTGTGTTGTCAACATCGTCAACAACCGAGAGGGACAAGGAGATGATTGTACATGGACAGGATGATAGTAGGGACCCACCAGCATCATGGCATTACGCAAGCAAGTGCCTCTATAGTACAAGCCCAAAAATATGGTTCCTCCTAATGGTTGGACATCTGGGGCTCACGCCATCGTCAACATAGTTAATAAACGAGAGAATTACACTACGAGCGGCTGACACCAGGGACCCAGCAAGTCGCGCAGTTTTTTTTTTGAGGAACAAGCAGTTTTTTAGACAATGAGGAACAAGCAGTTGTTATTTATACTAGTTTTAGCGACGGATTAGGGTAACAACGGGGCTGTGCGGGGCTGTGGCCCATCTAGCCAGCGTTTTATTTATGTTTACCTCATCATGAGCCCAGTTGTGTTTTTTACTTGCTGAAAATGGCTAGCCCAGTTCTATTTTTTTAAAGAAATACCCAAACAAGGCCTACTTGCTTTATCGGCCCTGCTGGGCTGCAAATGTTTCAAGACGAGGAGAGTTTCATTCTGTTTGCCCAGAAATGGACTATACATTTTTAAAATACATCAAACCGGGAATTAGTTTCATTTTTTTCATTACAAGATCTTAAATTCCATTGATTTTTATGCGTGGACAATTATTTTGATTTTACATTTATATAAATTATTTTCCAAAATAGTTTGAATGCGAATCGATATTTTTGGATTAAAAATAGTTGACCGCACCGAAATATGCAAAATTTCGTATACTTTTTAACCGTGCCCACAATATGGGGTGTAATGCTAACAAAAAGAAGATGGGCTTCAAAAAAATCTTAATAATTATCAAATGGGTTGTACATTATTAGAAATAATGGCTGATGGGCTGTATGCTGTTTTCCACAGATTTGAGGCTGACTTGTGCGCCTACTACAGGTTGACGCGTATGCTTTCATAAAAAAAAGGTTGACGCACATGCAACGCCTTGTCAACTTAGTCAACACACGAGAGCAGTGACTGTTGGATATCCGTCCAACGGCTATCGTGCTTCTTCAATCTCTGCCCTTCATGCTCCAGCCGCTCAAACAAGCGCCGGCGAGACTGCCTGCTCCCTCCTCCCGCGGCCGGCATTGCTGCCGCACAGGCCTCACGGCCCCACCGTACTCCCATCACTGGCCTAGCCATCCCTCTACTCACCCAAACATGCTGTTATTCTCCGGCGACGGCAGACAAACCAGTAAACCCTCATACTCCTCCGCGTGGGAAACTGAAGGAAATATGCCCTAGAGGCAATAATAAAGTTATTATTTATTTCCTTATATCATGATAAATGTTTATTATTCTTGCTAGAATTGTATTAATCAGAAACATAATACATGTGTGAATACATAGACAAACATAGTGTCACTAGTATGCCTCTACTAGACTAGCTCGTTTATCAAAGATGGTTATGTTTCCTAGCCATGGACAAACGAGTTGTCATTTGATTAACGGGATCACATCATTAGGAGAATGATGTGATTGACTTGACCCATTCCATTAGCCTTAACACTTGATCGTTTAGTATGTTGCTATTGCTTTCTTCATGACTTATACATGTTCCTATGACTATGAGATTATGCAACTCCCGTTTACCGAAGGAAAACTTTGTGTGGTACCAAACGTCACAACGTAACTGGGTGATTATAAAGGAGCTCTACAGGTGTTTCCGAAGGTACATGTTGGGTTGGCGTATTTTGAGATTAGGATTTGTCATTCCGATTGTCGGAGAGGTATCTCTGGGCCCACTCGGTATTGCACATCACTATAAGCCTTGTAAGCATTGCAACTAATTAGTTAGTTGCGGGATGATGTATTACGGAACGAGTAAAGAGACTTGCCAGTAACGAGATTGAACTAGGTACCGACGATCGAATCTCGGGCGAGTAACATACCGATGACAAAGGGAATAGCGTATGTTGTTATGCGGTTTGACCGATAAAGATCTTCGTAGAATATGTGGGAGCCAATATGAGCATCCAGGTTCCGCTATTGGTTATTGACCGGAAACGTGTTTCGGTCATGTCTACATTGTTCTCGAACCCGTAGGGTCCGCACGCTTAAGGTTTCGATGACAGTTTTATTATGAGTTTATGAGTTTTGATGTACCAAAGGAGTTCGGAGTCCCGGATGAGATGGGGGACAAGACGAGGAGTCTCGAAATAGTCAAGACATAAAGATCGATATATTGGACGACTATATTCACTACAAGAAATGTGTTAATACATGACGGATGCAAACTGTCACAGGTGTGCACAAAACCGTCAAGGTAGGTCAGCCATGACGGATCCAGAATTCGTCAAGTATATCGCGTCATAATTTGACCACCATGCAGTCCATGACGGAGCGCTAATACCGTCATGGATCCATGACAGTTCTTGACCGTCACAGCTTACTATCAAATAAAGGCGTTAACCATTCATTCCACATCATCATCTGACGTTGCGACAAACGTGGAAGCCCATGTAGTAGTCGGCCCAATTAGAATATTGGCCCACTTAATTTCCACTCTATCCAAGACCATCAACCCATGTTTCAATCAACCCATAAGAATATTGGCCCATTAAATTTTAGGACCGTTTGAGGCCCACTAATTTGGGTCAAGACATTAGCTCATCACTTTGCTTCTCTTGGTCCATGTAAACTTTGATGTAATAAGAATTTTTCTTATTATATATGCTCATTGCCTTATAAATAAAAATGGAAATTGCATAAATGTACCAAATAAATAACATTTTTTCAATCAAAAGGAAGAAATACACAACAAAAAACTTGAAATTACAGATTTTTTTTCCAGACCTGGCCTACTACTCTCCCCGCAGCTATACAATCTCCAGTCACCGCATCAAGTGTCACCCAGCGCTGGCGGGACATCAAGCGGAGTTCATCACCATGGCTTTTCTAGCCATAGATCTGACCGTGTCTGCTGGTGTCATCGAAGGGATAAACTGTGTCCACCACCGTCTGCGTCGACCCATGCTCCTGTCCAGCCGACCTTCTCCACCGATACGGACAATGGAATCATGGTTACCTGCATATCCATGAACCATACGAAACCTCGAATAATTAGAAGAAAAGGGAAGGGAGAATCTGAAGCAATGGGGAGGGGATAATCTGAATCGATAAATGACTCAACCTACAAAACTCAACGGACAAGCTAACCTGGCGAAGTCAGCAAAGGCCATGAACGCAGGCCCCGCATCAACAAATGGGCTGCAGTGGCCCAGCACGGAGCAGCCCCCGATGGCGGCAAGGCGCAGCCACCCGGCCATCGCAACACAACATAACCGCCCCCAAGCACTCACAGGGGCCCAGCATGGTAACCCAGATGGTGTGGAAGCAGCTTGAATGTCGCGGTGGTGATGCTTGCCTCCGTGTGGCCTCTAAGGGCCTCGACCTGCACTCAAATCGGGAGAACGGGAGGCTGAGATGAGAGTTAACATCGAAGAAGGAAGAAGGAAATTAAGTCCGAGCGGCGTCCAAGTGCCTCAACATGAACATCCATCTCCTGCTCAGGAGCTAGATCTGGACAGAGGAAGAGGAACGGCAGGTGAAGTCACTGCTCGGTGAAATAGAAGACGGCTGTGTGTGGGATGTGGGATAAAGGAGTAGAGATAGAGCGACCGTGTGCTCGCCGTGGGATCTGCGAGAATGGGCGGCTAGGATGCGCGATCCGTGTGATGCTTGGATCAACCAATTAGGATAGAGCATTTGTATCACGCCGGATCCACGCCTCCTCGGCTGGGAAACCCTAGTGGGCCGGCCAGGAATTCTGAACATTTTTTGTTGTGTTTTATTTTTCCTTTTTTTTCTTATTTTCCATACTTCCTTTTTCTTACTGAATCAATAACTCCCGAACGTCAGATTTTGAGAATCTCGCCCTGAACGCCCTTGTCACCGCTGGTCCAGGCGCACGCATATCGGTGAAGAATATCACACATGTCATTCTTTTTTTGTTCAGAAAAGAAACAATACATCGCGAACACCCTTGTATCCCCTTTGCCCACCACACACTCCCCCCGCTTCGTATTTTTCTCTCCGTTGACCCCCACAGAGCAAGTGAGAGTACAGGGAGGGGATCCCAGTGATGTGGCCACGAGACCGGCGGCATCCGCGACGACGCGTACCGTCTCGGAGCAAGGGCTGGAGGCCAAAGCCCGGAGGACACCCCCCTAGTCGTGCTCCAAATGATCTCGGGTAGTGAGCTCAATCACGAGCGTGGGGGACCCAACGGTATCACGACGGTGGCAGCTGAAAGGAGATGCGATGAAGGGAGTGCACAACACCGAAGCTTTGCGAGGTCCAACGCTGCCACTGGTTATGGTGGTGGAGGTGTGGCGGCAAGGTATGTGGTTTGTCTGGAGCTCATGGCAAGTTACAGATAAAAATGAGCCCCCCCCCCCCCCAAGAAATGATGGCAAATTTATTTGCAGTGATGGCAAGTTTATATGCACCCATACTACAATTTTTCTATGTTTTTTTATTGAGGAAGAACCATATATGTGTGGCCCGTGTTATGGAGGTTGCTTTTGCAACACGTGTGGTGTTGCATACCAATCCCGCGACTATGCAACATGTGCCCGCACCCCGGCTCATTGCCTTGTTATTGTGTCGCGTTGGGACCCTTCCCAGCCACCACGCATCATTCATCCAACCATGTCGCCGTCCGCCGCATTGATTTGACCGGGGACGGAGAGATCTACTGACCCAGCCTATCCACCGCCAAGGTCATCGGTGCCCCACCAATAACATGTGAACAACCACCACAATCCCAGAGTCAACGACGACCACGTTTCAACACCACCATCTCCATTGAATTTTTTTCTACAACATCATCTGTGTTGGAAAGGGTTATGCAGCACTGCCTTTGTTGCAATGGTGAGGGAGGGCAGGGCCACTATATGGAGGCATATCTAATGGTTGCCGAGGTGGCAGAAAAGATCTGCCGGCTGACGCGTAGCATGTCCCACTATTCTTTTCTGGCTGACGCATAACATGTCCCACTATTCTTTTCTCGCTTCGTCTTTCTATTTTTTTAGTTTTCTTAGAACTTTGTTTGGGATTATCCGAACATTTTCTAATAATACATGGTTATTTTCTTAATGCACGAATATTTATTGTCATGTAATTATATATTTTCAAATGTATGAACTTTTTAAAAATACATTCACATTTCCTATTATATTAGAAATCAAAAAATAAAATAAAAGTTCATGTATACCTCGAATTTGTTCAGCATGTGTTTGGAAAATGTTTCATGTGTATTAAAAAATTGTAAACATGTTTTTGAAAAATGTTTGTCATGGTTCAAAAAATAGAAAATGTGTATTTAAAAAAATATTCAGTGTGTTTTAGAAAACGTTCAATGTGTATTAAAAATGTTATGTACAATTAATCTTACATGTGTATAGACTACAAACATGTGCAACATTTTTAATACATTTCCTATTTCTGTTTTTTCCTGTGTATAGACTACAAACATGTATTAAAAAATACTCATGTATTTTCATTAAGTATTTACTCTCTTTTTTCTAATTTCTGTTTTTAAATTAATTTGGTATTTTAAAAAAAATCAAAAGTTTGTTAGTTTTGGTATTTTTTAAGAAATCATAAAATGTTTGTGAATTCAAAAGATGGTCGGGAAACCATAAAATGACCGTGATTTTAAAAAATGTTTTCTTTTAGGGATCTATAGAGGTTGTTTTATGATTTTATTTAGTCAATCGCACGGCGGGTAAAAAAAGGTTATCAAGCCACACAAAAATTGAAACATTTACCAATGGGTTAGTTTTTGTACGCTATATAAAAATGACTAAATGTCTAATTTACCTCCATACATAGCTATTTTTATTGTGGTACTATAGTTTTACTTGTCATAAAAAACACCGCGACACTAGGTCATGGCAAGGCACATCATTCATTAGCCAACCTTAGACAGGGTCTATCAATGCGGTTTGCTAGCCAAAAAACATTTCGTTGTGACACCTTAGGAAATCAAGTAGACCATCATATTTTCAAGTTTTTAAATGACTTTTATAAGTCCCCTCATCTTGACATGATTCTGGTAATTTATGAAACGACATTTTAAAAGTCCTTATCTCATCCTGACATAATTTGCATAACCTGGTTGTTTTTCCTTGTGGCAACGCACGGACATATTTGCTAGTGATGATGTATGTTGAGCGTGGAATGAATTCAAGGTCAAACGATCAATCAACCAACACCCCGCCTTCAAACCAGACTCGTTCCTTCCCCAAATCACAATTCTTTCTCATAGATCTTTTGGCTTCCAAACAATGTACATCACAACTTTTTCCGAGTAAAATCACTATTGCATTTCAAGAAACATGTTGACATTTTATACTACTTAAGCACCAAGTTAGAAATAAACACGCAATTACCAAATAAGGTTCATCAAATTTGAATGGAAACTAGACGCGCAATTTATTACGCACTACACTGTAGTGTTTTATTTTCTAATTATTTGAAAACATGATCACGTATTACCAAATAAGGTTCATCAAATTTGAAAAAAACTTTTATTGGTTTCTAAAAACATTCATCAAAATTGAAAAAACATTAATGGATTTTCATTTAATGTTCATCAAACTTGAAAATAGTTCACCGAATTTGAAAAACATTCATCAAAATTGAAAAAAAGTCACTAATTTTTCTAGAAAAGTTCATCCAATTTGAAAAAAGTTCATCGGATTTGGAAAAAAGTTCATCGGATTTGAAAAAAGTTTATCAAATTTGAAAAAAGTTCATCCAATTTGGAAAATAGTTCATCGAGTTTGGAAAAGAGTTCATTGAATTTTAAAAAAGTTCATCGGATTTGGAAAAAAAAGTTCATCAAATTTGAAAAAAGTTCATCGGATTTGGAAAAAAGTTCATCGAATTTGGAAAAAGTTCATCTGATTTGAAAAAAGTTCATCGAATTTGAAAAGAGTTCATCAAATTTAGAAAATTGTTCATCGAGTTTGCAAAAAGAGTTCATCGAATTTGAAAAAAGTTCATCAGATTTGGAAAAAAGTTCATCAGATTTAACCAAAAAAGTTCACAAATTAGAAAAATAAAATATCGTCTATTTGTAAACATTTCGCGCATTTAAGAAAAAAAGAAAACAAAAAACAAAAAGGAAAGGAGAGACAACACAGAAAACATAGAGGAAATTTCCTGTTTGTATTAAAAGAAGGAAAGGAGCGGTTCTGATTCATTAATCAGGCGTTGGCGTAGTGGTCCGTCGAGTCGGCTATTGACGGGGAGGTCTTTGGTTCGATTCCTGATTAAGCGCAATTTCCTTCGATTTCCATTTTTGAGTTTCAAAACAGGGGGAAGAACTGGTAATTGGGCCGAGCCCAGCTAGAGTCGCTGCAGGCACCAAAGCTTCTCAAATCGTGGATGCCATTTGTTTCGTTTTGCTTTAAATCAATTTATACACTTTTATTTATTGAAAAAAGATTTCCCATTCAATGGGCTGAAATTCCAAGGTCCCAAGCTCATGGTTTTGTTTTATTTATTTTATTGGTTTTATGTGTTTTTCTGTAGGTTGCATCGATTTTTTCGGTTTTTTCCTGTTTGGTTTTTCTTCTTATTTTTCATTTTTCATTTTTTAAATACATATGAACTTTATACAATAGATATTCTACATTTCTAGTATACACATGTAACATTTTTTGATAAACGTTTAATATTTTTTCAAATACACGATGAACATCTTTTCAAAACATGTTTGAACATTTTTTGAACAAATGTTAAATATTTTTGAAGTACAAGTTCGACATTTTTTTAATCGTACAAAACATTCTTTATCACAAATATGATTTTTCAAAGCTAAAGGTCCTTGGTTTGATCCACTGCCTTAAAATTGTGGTTGTATATACTTTACTAATTAAAAAGAATCTCACTCATAGTTTAAAATTCATGTCTTGGGTTCGAGTTCCATTCATGTGCGGTTCTTTTTTCAATTAAAACACGCGTCATACCCTTATAGAAGTGTAACATGTAATATAATATATATATTTTGTTTGTACGAGTTTCAGTAATTTTAGAGATGATTTAATATTTGTATATAGTTTAAATGAATTTATGTGTGCTTATTGGACGTAATTCCATTTTTTATATATATGTATGTCAAATAAGGTTTGAACATCTCAAAAACATATTTAAGGCATTATGTCTTTTTAGCTCATATCCTAGAAATGGATGAAAAAAATCAAAAGATAGTTAGGGATAACTCAAACTTCTATTTGCAACCTATTGGAAAAAATGATAATAATATCAAAATATGGAAGAAAATTCTTATAATTGGGCATCGAACAATATCATTGATTCATAAGATTGCCATAAATTTGTTAGGAGATTTCGCGAATGTTCGCTATACATTGACGTACATAACTATTGTTATTTTTCTAATTAAAAACCCACATAGCTTTCTGTAAAAAAAGACCTTACAGCAGCCCAACAACACAACACCAGCGAAAAAAGAAGCACTAGAAGGCCGTGACGGTTCGAACAACTTAAAAAGAAAAAGCTAAGCCTGATCAGTGTGGGTCGCACGCATGACACGTCGGCACGAGTCATCCATGACGGTCTGGGTGGTGTACAGCTGGTCGATTCGTGACGGTATCCATGACGGTCTGTCCTAAGGGCGCCATTGTTGTTCGGCTTGTTCTTATCTCACTGATCCGTGACGGTTTTCGTGACGAGCTAGGAAAATCCGTCATCGATAGTGACGGATCCTAAGAACGTCACCAGAAATCCGTCATGGATTAACGTAATTCTTGTAGTGATTCGTACATCGGAAAGGTTCCGAGTGATTCGGGTATTTTTCGGAGTATCGAGGAGTTACGGGAATACGGGGAAGAGTATTGGGCCTTAATGGGCCTTAGTGGGAACGAGCCAGGAGGTGGGGCGCGCCCCTCCCAAGCCCAGTCCGAATTGGACAAGGGGTTTGGGGCGCGGCCCCCCTCTCCCTTACTTCTCCACTCCCATCCTTTCCCCCCTTCTCCTAGTTGGACTAGGAAAGAAGGAGTCCTACTCCCGGTGGGAGTTGGACTCCCCTTGGCGCGTCCCTCCTTGGCCGGCCGCCCCCTCCCCTTGGCTCCTTTATATACGGGGGCAGGGGGGCACCTCTAGGCACACAAGTTAATCTTCGTGATCGTTCCTTAGCCGTGTGCGGTGCCCCCTTCCACCATATTCCACCTCGGTCATATCGTAGCGGTGCTTAGGCGAAGCCCTGCATCGGTAGAACATCATCATCATCACCACGCCGTCGTGCTGGCGGAACTCATCCCCGACACCCTGCTGGATCGGAGTCCGGGGATCATCATCGAGCTGAACGTGTGCTGAACTCGGAGGTGCCGTACGTTCAGTTCTTGGATCGGTCGGATCGTGAAGATGTACGACTACATCAACCGCGTTGTCATAATGCTTCCGCTTACGGTCTACGACGGTACGTGGACAACACTCTCCCCTCTTGTTGCTATGCATCACCATGATCTTGCGTGTGCGTAGGATTTTTTTTGAAATTACTACGTTCCCCAACAGTGGCATCCGAGCCTGGTTTTATGCGTAGATGTTATATGCACGAGTAGAACACAAGTGAGTTGTGGGCGATATAAGTCATACTGCTTACCAGCATGTCATATTTTGGTTCAGCGGCATTGTGAGATGAAGCGGCCCGGGGCGACATTACGCGTACGCTTACGCGAGACTGGTTTCACCGCTACGAGCACTCGTTGCTTAAAGGTGACCGGCGGGTGTCTGTCTCTCTCACTTTAGTTGAACCGAGTGTGGCTACGCCCGGTCCTTGCGAAGGTTAAAACAGCACCAACTTGACAAACTATCATTGTGGTTTTGATGCGTAGGTAAGAACGGTTCTTGCTAAGCCTGTAGCAGCCACGTAAAATTTGCAACAACAAAGTAGAGGACGTCTAACTTGTTTTTGCAGGGCATGTTGTGATGTGATATGGTCAAGGTGTGATGCTATATTTTATTGTATGAGATGATCATGTTTTGTAACTGAAGTTATCGGCAACTGGCAGGAGCCATATGGTTGTCGCTTTATTGTATGAAATGCAATCGCCCTGTAGTGTTTTACTTTATCACTAAGCGACAATGTTGGGGATATCGCTTATCGGGAACTTATCGTTCGACCAATGATAAGGGGTAAATCGGCCAGTTTATCGGCATATCGGCCGATTTATCGCCATATCGGCTGGTTTATCGGCCGATTTATCTTATCTGTCAGACAACAGTAAGCGATAAATCGACCGTTTATCAGAATATTGGAAGATATCTTGAACAGTGCTAAGCGGTAGCGATAGTCGTAAAAGCATAAGATTGGCGAGACGACAACGATGCTACGTTGGAGATCAAGGTGTCGCGCTGGTGACGATGATGATCACAACAGTGCTTCGAAGATGGAGATCACAAGCACAAGATGATGATGGCCATATCATATCACTTATAATGATTGCATGTGATGTTTATCCTTTATGCATCTTATCTTGCTTTGATTGACGGTAGCATTTTAAGATGATCTCTCACTAATTATCAAGAAGTGTTCTCCCTGAGTATGCACCGTTGCGAAAGTTCTTCGTGCTGAGACACCACGTGATGATCGGGTGTGATAGGCTCTACGTTCAAATACAACGGGTGCAAAGCAGTTGCACACGCGGAATACTCAGGTTAAACTTGACGAGCCTAGCATATACAGATATGGCCTCGGAACACGGAGACCGAAAGGTCAGCGTGAATCATATGGTAGATATGATCAACATAGTGATGTTCACCATTGAAAACTACTCCATCTCACGTGATGATCGGACATGGTTTAGTTGATTTGGATCACGTGATCACTTAGATGACTAGAGAGATGTCTGTCTAAGTGGGAGTTCTTAAGTAATATGATTAATTGAACTTAAATTTATCATGAACTTAGTCCTGGTAGTATTTTGCAAATTATGTTGTAGATCAATAGCTCGCGTTGTTGCTTTCATATGTTTATTTGGATATGTTCCTAGAGAAAACTGTGTTGAAAAATGTTAGTAGCAATGATGCGGATTGGATCCGTGATCTAAGGTTTATCCTCATTGCTGCACAGAAGAATTACGTCCTTGATGCACCGCTAGGTGACAAACCTATTGCAGGAGCAGATGCAGACGTTATGAACATTTGGCTAGCTCAAAATGATGACTACTTGATAGTTTAGTGCACCATGCTTAAACGGCTTAGAATCGGGACTTCAAAGACATTTTGAACGTCATGGACCATATGAGATGTTCCAGGAGTTGAAGTTAATATTTCCAGGAAATACCCGAGTTGAGAGATATGAAGTCTCCAACAAGTTCTATAGCTAAAAGATGGAGGACAATCGCTCAACTAGTGAGCATGTGCTCAGATTGTCTGGGTACTTCAATCACTTGAATCAAGTGGGAGTTAATCTTCCAGATAAGATAGTGATTGACAGAATTCTCTAGTCACCATCACTAAGTTACTAGAACTTCATGATGAACTATAGTATGCAAGGGATGACGAAAACGATTCCCGAGCTCTTCGTGATGTTGAAATCGACGAAGGTAGAAATCAAGAAAGAGCATCAAGTGTTGATGATTGACAAGACCACTAGTTTCAAGAAAAGGGCAAAGGGAAAGAAAGGGAAACTTCAAGTAGAATGGCAAACAAGTTGTCACTCCCATGAAGAAGCCAAAGCTGGACCAAAGCCTGAAACTGAGTGCTTACACTGCAAAGGAAATGGTCACTGGAAGCAGAAATGCCCTGAATATTTGGTCGATAAGAAGGATGGAAAAGTAAACAAGGGTATATTTGATATACAAGTTATTGATGTGTGCCTTACTAGTGTTTATAGTAGCCCCTGAGTATTTGATACTTGTTTGGTTGCTAAGATTAGTAACTCGAAACAGGTGTTATAGAATAAACAGAGACTAGTTGAAAGGGAAGTGACGATGAGTGTTGGAAGTAGTTCCAAGATAGATATGATCATCATCGCACACTCCCTATACTTTCGGAATTAGTGTTAAACCTAAATAAATATTATTTGGCATTTGCGTTGAGCATGAATATGATTTGATCATGTTTATTGCAATACGGTTATTCATTTAAAATCAAAGAATAATTGTTGTTCTGTTTACATGAATAAAACCTTCAAATGGTCATACACCCAATGAAAATAGTTTGTTGGATCTCGATCGTAGTGATACACATATTCATAATACTGATGCCAAAAGATGCAAAGTTAATAATGATAGTGCAACTTATTTGTGGCACTGCCGTTTGGGTCATATCGGTGTAAAGTGCATGAAGGAACTCCATAAAGATGGATTTTCGGAATCACTTGGTTATGAATCATTTGATGCTTGCGAACCGTGCCTTTTTGGGCAAGATGACTAAAACTCCGTTCTCCGGAACAATGGAACGAGCTACTGACTTATTGGAAATAATACATACCGATGTATGCGATCCGATGAGTGTTAAGGCTAGCGGCGTGTATCGTTATTTTCTGACCTTCACAGATGATTTGAGCAGATATGGGTATATCTACTTGATGAAACATAAGTCTGAAACATTTGAAAAGTTCAAAGAATTTCAGAGTGAAGTGGAAAATCATCGTAACAAGAAAAATAAAGTTTCAACGATCTGATCATGGAGACGAATATTTGAGTTACGAGTTTGGTCTTCATTTAAAACAATGTGAAATAGTTTCGCAACTCACGCCACCTGGAACACCACAATGTAATGGTGTGTCCGAACGTCGTAATCGTACTTAACTAGATATGGTGCGATCTATGATGTCTCTTATCGGTTTACCACTATCGTTTTGGGGTTATGCATTAGAGACAGCTACATTCACATTTAATAGGGCACCATCTAAATCCGTTGAGACGACACCGTATGAACTATAGTTTAGTAGTAAACCAAAGTTGTCGTTTCTTAAAGTTTGGAGTTGCGATGCTTATATGAAAAAGGTTTTCAACCTGATAAGCTCGAACCCAAATCGGAGAAGTGTGTCTTCATAGAATACCCAAAGGAAACTGTTGGGTACACCTTCTATCACAGATCCGACGGCAAAACATTCATTTCTAAGAATGGATCCTTTGTAGAGAAGGAGTTTCTCTAGAAAGAAGTGAGTGGGAAGAAAGTAGAACTTGATGAGGTAACTATACCTACTCCCTTGTTGGAAAGTAGTTTATCACAGAAATCAGTTCCAGTGATTCCTACACCAATCAGTGAGGAAGTTAATGATGATGATCATGAAACTTCAGATCAAGTTGCTACCAAACCTCGTAGGTCTTCCAGAGTAAGATCCGCACCAGAGTGGTGCGGTAATCATGTTCTGGAAGTCATGTTATTAGACCATGATGAACCTACAAACTATGAGGAAGCGATGATGAGCCCAGATTCCGCAAAATGGCTTGAGGCCATGAATTCTGATGGAATCCATGTATGAGAACAAAGTGTGGACTTTGGTGGATTTTCCCGATGATCGGCAAGCCATATTGTATAAATGGATCTTCAAGAGGAAGACAGATGCTGATAGTAGTGTTACTATCTACAAAGCTCGACTTGTCGCAAAAGGGTTTTCGACAAGTTCAAGGTGTTGACTACAATGCGATTTTCTCAACTGTAGCGATGCTTAAGTCTATCCGAATCATGTTAGCAATTGCCACATTTTATGAAATCTGGCAAAAGGATGTCAAAACTGCATTCCTTAATGGATTTATTAAAGAAGAGTTGTATATGATGCAACCAGAAGGTTTTGTCAATCCTAAAGGTGCTAACAAAGTGTGCAAGCTCCAGCGATCCATTTATGGACTGGTGCAAGCCTCTCGGAGTTGTAATATACGCTTTGATGAGTTGATCAAAGCATATGGTTTTATACAGAATTTTTGATAAGCCTGTATTTACAAGAAAGTGAGTGGGAGCTTTGTAGAATTTCTAATATTATATGTGGATGACATATTGTTGATTGGAAATGATATAGAAATTCTGGATAGCATGAAAGGATACTTGAATAAGAGTTTTTCAAAGAAAGACCTCGGTGAAGCTGCTTTCACATTGAGCATCAAGATCTATATAGATAGATCAAGACGCTTGATAAGATTTTTCAATGAGTACATACCTTGATAAATTTTTGAAATAGTTCAAAATGGAACAGTCAAAGAAGGAGTTCTTGCCTGTGTTGCAAGGTGTGAAGTTGAGTAAGACTCAAGACCCGACCATGGCAGAAAATAGAAAGAGAATGAAAAGTCATTCCCTATGCCTCAGTCATAGGTTCTATAAAGTATGCTATGCTGTGAACCAGACATATTGTATACCTTGCTCTGAGTTTGGCAAAGGAATACAATTTTGATGTAATAGTAGATCACTGGACAGCGGTCAAGAATATCCTTAGTGAGGACTAAGGAGATGTTTCTTGATTATGGAGGTGATAAAAGAGTTCGTTGTAAAAGTTACATTGGTGCAAACTTTTACACTGATCCAGATGACTCTAAGTCTCAATCTGGATACATATTGAAAGTGGGAGCAATTAGCTAGAGTAGCTCCATGCAGAGCATTGAATACATAGAATATTTGCAAAATACATATGACTTTGTATGTGACAGACCCGTTGACTAAATTTCTCTCATGAACAAAACATGATCATACCTTTGTACTCTTTGGGTGTTAAACACATAGCGATGTGAGCTAGATTATTAACTCTAGTAAACCCTTTGGGTGTTGGTCACATGACGATGTGAACTATGGGTATTAATCACATACAGATGTGAATATTGGTGTTAAATCACATGGTGATGTGAACTAAATTATTGACTCTAGTGCAAGTGGGGGACTGAAGGAAATATGCCCTAGAGGCAATAATAAAGTTATTATTTATTTCCTTATATCATGATAAATGTTTATTATTCATGCTAGAATTGTATTAACCGGAAACATAATACATGTGTGAATACATAGACAAACATAGTGTCACTAGTATGCCTCTACTTGACTAGCTCATTTATCAAAGATGGTCATTTTTCCTAGCCATGGACAAAAGAGTTGTCATTTGATTAACATGATCACATCATTAGGAGAATGATGTGATTGACTTGACCCATTCCGTTAGCCTTAGCACTTGATCGTTTAGTATGTTGCTATTGCTTTCTTCATGACTTATACATGTTCCTATGACTATGAGATTATGCAACTCCCGTTTGCCGGAGGAACACTTTGTGTGCTACCAAACATCACAACGTAACTGGGTGATTATAAAGGAGCTCTACAGGTGTCTCCAAAGGTACATGTTGGTTGGCGTATTTCGAGATTAGGATTTGTCACTCCTATTGTCGGAGAGGTATCTCTGGGCCCACTCGGTATTGCACATCACTATAAGCCATGCAAGCATTGCAACTAATTAGTTAGTTGAGGGATGATGTATTACAGAACGAGTAAAGAGACTTGCCAGTAACAAGATTGAACTAGGTATTGAGATACCGACGATCGAATCTCGGGCGAGTAACATACCGATGACAAAGGGAACAATGTATGTTGTTATGTGGTTTGACCGATAAAGATCTTCGTAGAATATGTGGGAGCCAATATGAGCATCCAAGTTCCGCTATTGGTTATTGACCGGAAACGTGTTTCAGTCATGTCTACATTATTCTCAAACCCGTAGGGTCCGCACGCTTAAGCTTTTGATGATAGTTTTATTATGAGTTTATGAGTTTTGATGTACCTAAGGAGTTCGGAGTCCCGGATGAGTTCAGGGACATGATGAGGAGTCTCGAAATGGTCGAGACGTAAAGATCGATATATTGGATGACTATGTTCGTACATCGGAAAGGTTCCGAGTGATTCGGGTATTTTTTCGGAATACCGGGGAGCTACGGGAATACGGGGAAGAGTATTGGGCCTTAATGGGCCTTAGTGGGAACGAGCCAGGAGGTGGCGCGCACCCTTCCCAAGCTCAGTCCGAATTGGACAAGGGGTTTGGGGCGCGGCCCCCCTCTCCCTTCCTTCTCCACTCCCCTCCTTCCCCCCTTCTCCTAGTTGGACTAGGAAAGGAGTCCTACTCCCGGTGGGAGTAGGACTCCCCTTGGCGCGCCCCTCCTTGGCCGGCCGCCCCCTCCCCCTTGGCTCCTTTATATACGGGGGCAGGGGGGCACCTCTAGGCACACAAGTTAATCTTCGTGATCGTTCCTTAGCCGTGTGCGGTGCCCCCTTCCACCATATTCCACCTCGGTCATATCGTAGCGGTGCTTAGGCGAAGCCCTGCGTCGGTAGAACATCATCATCGTCACCACGCCGTCATGCTGACGGAACTCATCCCCGACACCCTGCTGGATCGGAGTCCGGGGATCGTCATCGAGCTGAACGTGTGCTGAACTCGGAGGTGTCGTACGTTCGGTGCTTGGATCGGTCGGATCGTGAAGATGTACGACTACATCAACCGCGTTGTCATAACGCTTCCGCTTACGGTCTACGAGGGTACATGGACAACACTCTCCCCTCTTGTTGCTATGCATCACCATGATATTGCGTGTGCGTAGGAATTTTTTTGAAATTACTGCGTTCCCCAATAGAAACAATTGCCGAGTATTCCCTGGCTCCATGTCGTTCCCTTCCTAGGCCTCGCCGTCGTCCATCGCCCTGGTGCTCTCGGCGCGACCTGGTCAACATGGTCAATGAACGACATCCATCGGAAGTGGACTGTATGTGGAGAGGCTGACAGTTGGGTCCACGGCCGCACGCAAGGAAATGCATCCTTATTACGCGCAAAATAATGATTCCTCCACCTGACATCTATGAGCCACCGGAAGGGCCTCTGTATTTCATGAAAAAACGTTCCCCCCGCTGACAGGTTGGACCCACCAGCTATATCTTCGCACGCAAGGAAGTGCCTCCTTATTACGCCCAAACAAATGATTACCCCCTGCTAGCTGGGACGCACCATATTGTTGGGCTGACTTGTGGGCCTACTAAGTTGACGGGGACGGAGGGCTTTGTCAACTTAGTCAATACTCCAGTGACCGTATGATGTCCCTCCAACGGCCATACGGCTTCTTCAACCTCTGGTCTTCTTGCTCCAGCCGCCCAAAGCAGTGCCGGTCATGCCGCCTGCTCCTGCCTCCCGTGGCCGGCTGTGCTACCGCCTGCTCCTGCCTCCCGTGGCCCGACTCCGCGTCGTCCCCTTCCTAGGCCTCACCGTTGTCCACAGCCGTCATGCTCTCGGTGCGGCGTGGTCAATGTGGTCAACGACCGACTTCCATTGGAAGAGTACTGTACGTGGAGAGGCTGACAGCTGGGTCCACGGCAGCCGCAAGGAAGTGCCTCCTTATTACGCGGAAAATAATTATTCCTCCACCTGACAGCGGGGACCCACCGGACGAGCCACCAGTATTTTGCAAAATGGATCGTTTCCCCCTGACTGCTGGGACCCACCGGACGGGCCACCGTATTTCGCTAAAAAATGTTCCCCCCACTATCAGCTCGGACCCACCGGAAGTGCCTCCTTATTATGCACAAAAAAAACGAGTACTCCCCCGGCTAGCTGGGACCCACCTTGGTGGGAGGCTGTCCTGTGGGCCTACTAAGTTGATGGGGCCGAAAGGCTTTGTCAACTTAGTCAATATGAACGATTCTAGCTCCAGTGACCGTACGATGTCCATCCAACTGCCGTAGTGCTTCTTGAACCTCTGGTCTTCTTGCTCCAGCCGCCCAAAGCAGCGCCGGTCGTGCCGCATGCTCCTACCTCCCGTGGCCGGTTGTGCTGCCGCAGAGGCCTCACCGCCCCCTACTATTCCCACCGCTGGCCAGGCCCGGCGGCGACGACAACCTCACACCGCAGCCGAACCAGTGAACCCTTGTACTCCTCTTCGCGCGGGCTTCCACTACCGCGTCTTCCCTGGCTCCGCGTCGTCCCCTTCCTAGGCCTTGTCGTCATCCACCGTCATGGTGCTCTCCACGCGGCGTGGTAAACGTGGTCAAGGAACGACTTCCATCGGAAGAGTACTGTACGTGGAGAGGCTGACAGCTGGGTCCACGGCCATAGCCCGGTTTTTTTTGTGATTTGCCAATTAAGTCGCTTTGTCAGGCCTGTTGAGCTGCAAATCTTTCAAGACGAGGAGAGCTTTTCATTCGGCTGGCCGAGAAAATGGCCCATGAGTAATGAGAAATGGGCTGTACATTTTTAAAACACATCAAACCGGCAATTAGTTTCAATTTTTTTTTTCATTTCAAGATTTTAAATTACATTAATTTTTATGCGTGGAGAATTTTTTAGATTTTATATTGATATACATTTATTTTTAAAATCAGTTTGAATGTGAGTCGAAATTTCGGGATTAAAAACAGTTCGGACCGCACCGAAATATGCAAAATTTCATATAATTTTTTAACTGTGGCCACAATATGGGCTGTAATGCTAACAAAAAGAATATGGGCTCCAAAAAAAACCTTAAGAATTAGCAAATGGGCTGTAAGTTATTAGAAATAATGGCAGATGGGCTGTATGCTGTTTTCCAGAGATTTGAGGCTTTCCTAAAAAAAGGTTGACGGACAAGCAGTGACGGTTGGATGTCCATCCAACGACCGTCGTGCTTCTTCAATCTCTGCTCTTCCTGCTCCAGCCGCTCAAACAAGCACCGGCGAGACTGCCTGCTCCCTCCTCCTCGCGGCCGGCTATGCTGCCGTGCAGGCCTCACCGCCCCACCGTACTCCCATCGCTGGCCTAGCCATCCCTCTACTCACCCACACCTGCTGTTATTCTCTGGCGACGACAGACGAACTAGTAAACCCTTGTTCAGTCGTACTCCCCTCTGCGTGGGAAACAACTGCTGAGTCTTCCCTGCCTCCGTGTCGTTCCCTTCCTAGGCCTCGCCGTCGTCCACCGCCCTGGTGCTCTCGGCGCGGCCTGGTCAACATGGTCAACGACCGACATGCATCTGAAGTGGACTGCACGTGGAGAGGCCGACGGCTGGGTTCACGGCCGCATGCAAGGAAATGCCTCCTTATTACGTGCAAAATAATGATTCGTCCACCTGGCATCAGGGACCCACCGAAAGGGCCTCAGTATTTCACGAAAAAAGTTACCGCCGCTGATAGCTCGGACCCACCAGCTATATCTTCGCATGCAAGGAAGTGCCTCCTTATTACGCACAAAAAAATGAATACTCCCCCTGTTAGCTGGGACCCAGTATAGTGGCAGGCTGACTTGTGGGCCTACTAAGTTGATGGGGACGGAGGGCTTTGTCAACTTAGTCAATATGCATGATTCTAGCTCCAGTGACCGTACGATGTCCATCCAACGGCTGTAGTGCTTCTTCAACCTCTGGTCTTCTTGCTCCAGCCGCCCTAACCAGCGTCGGTCGTGCCTCGTGCTCCTGCCTCCCGTAGCCGGCTGCGATGCGGCGGAGGCCTCACCGCCCCCTACTACTCCCACCGCTGGCGAGGCCATCCCTCTACTCACCCACACCCCCTGTTATTCTGCGGCGACGGCAGCCTCACACCACAGCGAACCAGTGAAGCCTCGTACTCCTCTACGCGTGGGCATCCACTGCCGCGTCTTCCCCGGCTCCATGTTGTCCCCTTCCTAGGCCTCGCCGTCGTTCACCGCCCTGGTGCTCTCAGCGCAGCGCGGTCAACATGGTCAAGGAACGGCTTCCATCGGACGTGAACTGTACGTGGAGAGGCTGACAGCTGGGTCCACGGCCGTAGCAAGGAAGTGCCTCCTTATTACGCGCAAAATAATTATTCCTCCACCTGACAGCGGGGACCCACCGGACGGGCCACCATATTTCACGAAAAAAACGTTTCCCCCCTGACTGCTGGGACCCACCAGCTACATCTTCGCACGCAAGGAAGGGCGTCCGGGCAAAAAAAATGATTCGCCCCCCTGACTGCTCGGACCCACCAGCTACATCTTCGCACGCAAGGAAGTGCGTCCGGGCAAAAAAAATGATTCACCCCCTGACTGCTGGGACCCACCAACTACATCTTCGCACACAAAGGAAGTGCGCCCGGGCAAAAAAACCGATTCGCCCCTCTGACTGCTGGGACCCACCAGCTACATTTTCGCACGCAAGGAACTGCCTGACAGTCGGGACCCACCTGGTCGAAGCGTACGTAGCGTTGTCATTCTGGTTGCGAACTTGTACGTACATATATACTGGTCAATGTAGAGGCGCGCACGTGTCATAGTAGAGGCGCGTACGTGTCATAGTAGAGGCGCGCACGTAGCATGTACACGTACATACAGCGGCCAGGATGCAAGAAAGAAAATACGGCCACGTATGTGTACATACGGATGGGGTCTCGAACGCCTAGTCGCGCATACGTACGGCGAGGGCTCGTGTTCATGGGGAGGCAACGGAATGCATCGTGTTCATGGGGAGGCAACGGAATGCGTCGTGTTCATGGGGAGGCAACGGAATGCGTCGTGTTCATCGGGAGGCAACGGAACGCGTGGGAGCCAACCGGCTTGGACGGAACAGGCGATGGAAACGAGGCCTGGCATACCGCAGAACGGAGGAAACGGACCTCCTACGGTCGAAACGGGGGTCCTGTTGATCGGGAGGGGTGTGGCGTACCGCAAAACGGACGAAACGGACCTCCTACGGTCGAAACGGGGGTCCTGTTGATTGGGAGGGGTGTGGCGTACCGCAAAACGGAGGAAACGGACTTGTGTTGGAGCGCTACGGTCGAAACGGGAGTCCTGTTGATCGGGAGGGGTGTGGCGTACCGCAAAACAGACAAAACAGACTTGTGTTGGAGCGCTACGGTCGAAACGGGGGGAGGGGGAGGGGTGTGGCGTACCGCAAAACGGGACTCCACGGGATACTGTTCATCTCCACCGTCGAGCTCCTCCAGCCTCCACGGGCTACCGTCGACCTCCTCCAGCCTCCACAGGCTCCTGTTCATCCAGCCTCCACCGCGCGCTACTCCACCGGCTACTGTTCAACCACCCCTCCACGGGCACCCCTCCACCATCTACTGTTCATCCATCCCTCCACACCATGGGGTTCTATTCAACCACCCCTCCACGACCACCCTCCACCGTCTACTGTTCATCCAGCCCTTCACACCACGGGTTCCTGTTCATCCAGAGGCAACGCCACCACTCACTGGTCATCCAAACCCCCTAGCAACGCTCACTGTTCATCCAATCGATCGGCTTCAGTTAGCAGTAGTAGCGAAGGAATCGCTCCATCGGGTTCAGTTAACAGCCATCGATCGATCCCTCGGGTTCAGTAACGCATAGCCTGCAGTGCAATTGCTCGGGTTCAGTTAGAGCCCAACGCCTCGCTCGGCTTCAGTTAGAGCCAATGCCTTGCACACACGCGCGTACGTACGAGAGAAACGCGCATCGCTCTGCCCCCGACCTCCCACTGTAACCGGCAACTCCCCAAAATTTTCCTCCCCCTCGCTTCTACCACGATTTTTTCCGTCATGGACGGCCCAAATAATGTCATGCAGCCGCGTCTCTGGCCCGCACAGGATGAAAAGCCCATTTTCTGTCATAATTTTTTGTCATAGAAGTAGGAGCCCACCACATCTATGATGATACCGGGTTTTGTCACAATTATCGTCATAGAAGTGTCATATGTATGACAGGAAAAAAATTCGTTCGACCCAAAATGTCACAGATGTGTCTTTTTTTTGTAGTGGTAACAATATCCTTCACATACTTAGCATAAGGATTCATTTTAAGCATTTCAGTAAAACGCATACGCAAGAAGATAGGTCTAATCATTTCAGCAAAGCACTCAAAATCCTCATCATCCTTTTTCTTAGATGGTTTAGGAGGAAAAGGCATGGGTTTCTGAACCCATGGTTCCCTTTCTTTACCGTGCTTCCTAGCAACAAAGTCTCTCTCATCATAATGTTGATTCTTGGATTGTGGGTTATCAAGATCAACAGCAGGTTCAGTTTTTACATCATTATCATTACTAGGTGGAGCATCATCATTAACATCATCATTAACATTATCACTAGGTTCATGTTCATCACCAGATTGTGTTTCAGCATCAAAAATAGAAATATCATTCGGATTCTGAGGTGTGTCAACAACAGGTTCACTAGAAGCATGCAAAGTCCTATCATTTTTCTTTTTCTTCCTCTTAGATGGAGTAGGTGCATCAACATTAGTTCTCTGAGAATCTTGCTCAATTATCTTAGGGTGGCCCTCAGGATACAAAGGTTCCTGAGTCATTTTACAACCTCTAGTCATAACTCTAACAACATTGTCATTTTTCTTACTATTTATTTCATTGAGCAAATCATTCTGAGCTTTAAGTACTTGTTCAACTTGAGTGGTAACCATAGAAGCATGTTTACTAATGAGTTTAAGTTCACCTTTAACTCTAGACATATAATCACTCAAGTGTTCAATCATATAAGCATTGCGTTTTAATTTTTTACCAAAATAAGCACTGAAATCTTCTTGCTTAACCATAAAATTATCAAACTCATCTAAGCATTGGCTAGCAAACTTAGTAGGCAGGATTTCAGCTTTATCATATCTATAGAGAGAATTTACCTTTACTACCTGTGTCGGGTTATCAAGACCATGTATTACTTCGATAGGTGGTAAATTAAGACCATGTATTTCTTCAATAGGAGGTAAATTCTTAACATCTTCAGCTCTATACCTTTTTCTTTCATAGATTTCTTTGCCTCTTGCATATCTCCAGGACTGAGAAATAGAATACCCCTTTTCTTCGGAGTTGGCGTAGGAGTGGGTTCAGGAAGTGTCCAATTATTTTCATTACTCAACATATTATTCAATAGCAATTCAGCTTGATCAACTGTTCTTTCCCTGAAAACACAACCAGCACAACTATCCAGGTGGTCTTTGGAAGCATCGGTTAGTCCATTATAAAAGATATCAAGTATTTCATTTTTCTTGAGAGGATGATCAGGCAAAGCATTAAGTAATTGGAGAAGCCTCCCCCAAGCTTGTGAGAGACTCTCTTCTTCAATTTGCATAAAATTATATATATCCCTTAAAGCAACTTGTTTCTTATGAGCGGGGAAATATTTAGCAGAGAAGTAATAAATCATATCCTGGGGACTACGCACACAGCCAGGATCAAGAGAATTAAACCATGTTTTAACATCACCCTTTAATGAGAACAGAAATAACTTAAGGATATAATAGTAGCGAGTTTTCTCATCATTAGTGAATAGGGTAGCTATATCATTTAATTTAGTAAGATGTGCCACAACAGTTTCAGATTCATAGCCATAGAAAGGATCAGATTCAACCAGAGTAATTATCTCAGCATCGACAAAGAAATCATAATCCTTATCAGTAACAAAGATAGGTGAATTAGCATAAGCAGGATCATATTTCATTCTAGTATTCAGGGATTTTTCTTTCAGCTTAACTAATAATTTCTTAAGATCACTCCTATAATTGCAAGCAAGAAAGTCTCTAGTAGTTTCTTCATCCATAACATAACCCTCAGGCACAACAGGCAATTCATATCTAGGGGAGAATCATCATCATCACTTTCATCAATATTATCAGTTTCAATTATTTCATTCTCTCTAGCCCTAGCAAGTTGTTCATCTAGAAATCCACCTAGTGGCACAGTATTATCAAGCATAGAAGTAGTTTCATCATAAGTATTGATACGTCTCCAACATATCTATAATTTATGAAGCATTCATGCTATTTTTTTATCTATTTTGCATGATTACGGGCTTTATTATACACTTTTATATTACTTTTGGGACTAACCTATTAACCAGAGGCCCAGCCCATATTGTTGTTTTATTGCCTGTTTCAGTATTTCGAAGAAAAGGAATATCAAACGGAGTCCAAACAGAATGAAACCTTCGGCAGCGTGATTTTTGGGAAGAATATGACCCTGGAGACTTGGAGTTCACGTCAGAAGATCCTCGAGGAGGCCAGGAGATAGGGGGGCGCCCCCCCTACTAGGCACGCCCCCCTGTCTCGTGGTCCCCTCGAGGCTCCCCCGACCGACTTCTTTCGCCTATATAAGCCTACGTACCCTAAAAACATCAAATATCAAGATAGATCGGGAGTTCCACCGCCGCAAGCCACTGTAGCCACCAAAAACCTCTCGGGAGCCTGTTCCAGCACCCTGCCGTAGGGGGGGAACCCATCACCGGTGGCCATCTTCATCATCCCGGCGCTATCCATGATGAGGAGGGAGTAGTTCACCCTCGGGGCTAAGGGTATATACCAGTAGCTATGTGTTTGATCTCTCTCTCTCTCTCTCGTGTTCTCTCTATGGCACAATCTTGATGTATCGCGAGCTTTGCTATTATAGTTGGATCTTATGATGTTTCTCCCCCTCTACTCTCTTGTGATGAATTGAGTTTCCCTCTTGAAGTTATCTTATCGGATTGAGTCTTTGATTTGAGAACACTTGATGTATGTCTTGCTGTGTTTACCTGTGGTGACAATGGGATATCACGTGCCACTTGATGTATGTATTGGTGACCAACTTGCGGGTTCCACCCATGAACCTATGCATAGGGGTTGGCACACTTTTTCTTGACTCTCTGGTAGAAACTTTGGGGCACTCTTTGAAGTACTTTTATGTTGATTGGATGAATATGAGATTGTGTGATGCATATCATATAATCATGCCCATGGATACTTGAGGTGACAATGGAGTATCTAGGTGACATTAGGGTTTTGGTTGATTTGTGCCTTAAGGTGTTATTCTAGTATGAATTCTATGATGGATTGAGCGGAAAGAATAGCTTTATGTTATTTTACTATGAACTCTTGAATAGATAGAATAGAAAGGATAACTTTGATGTGGTTTCGTACCCTACCATAATCTCTTCGTTTGTTCTCCGCTATTAGTGGCTTTGGAGTGACTCTTTGTTGCATGTTGAGGGATTGTTATATGATCTATCTATGTTATTATTGTTGAGAGAACTTGCACTAGTGAAAGTATGAACCCTAGGCCTTGTTTCCTACCATTGCGATACCGTTTACGCTCACTTTTATCATTAGTTACCTTGCTGTTTTTATATTTTCCAGATTACAAAATCCTATATCTACCATCCATATTGCACTTGTATCACCATCTCTTCGCCGAACTAGTGCGCCTATACAATTTGCCATTGTATTGGGTGTGTTGGGGACACAAGAGACTCTTTGTTATTTGGTTGCAGGGTTGTTTGAGAGAGACCATCTTCATCCTATGCCTCCCACGGATTGATAAACCTTAGGTCATCCACTTGAGAGAAATTTGCTACTGTCCTACAAACGTGTGCTCTTGCAGGCCCAACAACATCTACAAGAAGAAGGTTGTGTAGTAGACATCAAGCTCTTTTCTGGCGCCGTTGCCGGGAGGTGAGTGCTTGAGGTATATCTTTAGATCTTGCAATTGAATCTTTTTGTTTCTTGTTTTATCACTAGTTTAGTTTATAAAAAGAAAAACTACCAAAAATGGAATTGAGTTTGTGTCATACGCTTCATCTTTTTAATATCTTTCGTGAGTATGATGGAAAGGAAAATTGTGCTCAAGTGCTAGAGGAAGAATGCATTAAAATGCTTGGTACTAAATATTTGAATGATGAGCATGATTGCAATGTTGTTAGTTTTAATTCCTTGAATATCCATGATGCTAATGATATGCAAAGCCACAAGCTTGGGGAAGCTATGTTTGATGAATACGATATTTTTTGTCCCCCAAGTTTTGATATGCAAAGTTGTTATGATGAAAGCATGCCTCCTATTTATGATGATTATATTGATGGAAGTGGGTTTGGAAGAGTGTCAACTTTAGGAAGTAGTGATCCCACTATTTTGGAGGATGTTGAATCTTATTGTGATGAACATGAAAGTGGATTTGGAAGAGTGTCAACTTTATTTAGTGATGATTCCACTATTTTGGAAGAGGTTCCAATTGATTATGAGAACAAAGTTGCTATCTATGATGATTATTGTGATGACTTGTATGCTATTAAGAATAATGATAACCATGAGACTTGTCATCATGATTTTAGTTTTCAATTGGATTACGCCTCACATGATAATTATTTTGTTGAGTTTGCTCCCACTACTATTCATGAGGAGAATTTTGCTTATGTGGAGAGTAGTAAATTTTCTATGCTTGTAGATCATAAAAAGAATGATTTAGGTGTTGTTTATATTGTTGAATTCATTCATGATGCTATTGAAAATTATTATGAGGGAGGAACATATGCTTTTAGGAGTTGTAATAATGTCAAGTTTCCTCTCTATGTGCTTCAAGTTTTGAACTTATGGTTGTTTTACCTTCCTATGATAGTTGATTATTGTTCCAATAAGTCATTTGCTCACAAAATCCCTATGCATAGGAAGTGGGTTAGGCTTAAATGTGCTAGTCATATGCTTCATGATGCTCCCGTTATGTTTCAATTCTTATCTTGTATGTGAGCATCATTGTCATCATCATGCCTAGCTAGAAAGGCATTAAATAAAAGCACTTGTTGGGAGACAACCCAATATTTATCCTTACTGTTTTTGTGTGTCCACATGATTATGCTACTGTAGTAATCATGTTTTATAGCTTTTGTTTCAATAAAGTGCCAAGTAAGACCTTTAGGATAGCTACAGTGATAGTTGTGTTGATCCTGCTGAAAATCAGAAACTTTTGCACCCAGTAAATTAGTTTTGTTAATTCACAGAAACTTTATTCTGATGTGATTATTTTTTCCCTGGATTGGTACACAAATTGCTTAGGACTTCCTAATTTGGTAGAATTTTGGGAGTTCCATAAGTATACCTTTGATACAGATTCCTACAGACTGTTCTGTTTTTGACAGATTCTGTTTTCTATGTGTTGTTTGCTTATTTTGATGCATCTATGGCTAGTATTAAGTGGTATGAACCATAGATAAGTTGGAATACAGTATATATTACACCAATATGAATTTAGAATGAGTTCATTACAGTACCTAAGTGGTGGTTTTATTTTCTTATACTAACGGAGCTTACGAGTTTTCTGTTGAGTTTTGTGTTGTGAAGTTTTCAAGTTTTGGGTAAGGATTCAATGTACTATGGAATAAGGAGTGGCAAGAGCCTAAGCTTGGGGATTCCCAAGGCACCCCAAGGTAATATTCAAGGACAACCAAGAGCCTAATCTTGGGGATGCCCCGGAAGGCATCCCCTCTTTCGCCTTCGTCCATCGGTAACTTTACTGGGAGCTATATTTTTATTCACCACATGATATGTGTTTTGCTTGGCGCGTCATTTTATTTTGTTAGTATTTGGTTGCTGTTATTTATAATAATGTTCTGCATCTTTAGTTTCAATAAAAATGTCAAGGATAGTGTCGGGGGTTGGGTGTGACATATGCCAAAGGATGGCTTATCATGGTGGGGGCGAGTAGAACGTCGCCGGTGCCCGGAAACGGAATGAGGCGAAGACATGCACGCCGGCGGATCTTACCCAGCTTCGGGGCTCTCCGGGGAGTTAACACCCCTACTGCTGCTCTGCGGGGTCTCAGCATGATCACTAAGGCAAAGTGAGTACAAGGTTGCTCCTCGAGCTGTATTGTGGAGGTAGAAGAAAGCAGGGCTAGCTCTCTCCTTCCTATATGATCTGGTCTAGTGCTAATGGATTCGAACCCTTTGCATGGGTGCCCCAAGGGGTTTATATAGGCCTACCCCCCGGGGGTACAATGGTAATCCGGCTGGGCGCGGGTCCCAGTCGTCTGTCTCTCAGGCCGCCGTCTTCTTCGCCGACTGTTGGGGCCCGCCGACTGGCGGGCCCCGCCGACAGGCCCGGCACTGTAGTCGTGCTTCTAATGACGCTGGCTTGGTCATGGGGTCGTGGCAACAGTGCCGCCGCCTGTCGGACGATCACTGTCGCCATTCCCCGTCTTGTCTGGTTAATGGCGTGTGGGGCCCGTGGGAGGGGCCGGCCGACTCCAGGGGGCCAACTCCCACGGGTCCGTCTTTGGGGCATTCTCGCCGTCTTCTGTGCTCCCGCTGACGGGTGGGACCCGCCGTCTCTGGGTCGTACAGATAGGCTGTCGTGGGCACAGTGCGTCGCCCACTGAGGCTGAGGTCAGGGCAGGCATGGCAACAGTGCCGCGCCACGATGGAGATCTCCAGCGGTACGACGCACTGTAGCCATGCCAGCCCCTCGTAGGCAGGGTGGAGATGGCCACGCTGTGACCGTACCCTGCCCCGTCAATCGTGGCGAAGGCAGGAGATGGATGGAGTCACGGCCGACTCTCTATAGCCGGCTTCTCCGGAAGTCGCCAGCTAAGAGTCGGCTTGTCTTGGAGTCGCCCCTGGGACTCGGCTTATCTTGGAGTCATCCCTGGGACTCGGCTTGAGGGGCGCAGCCTACCCCGATGTCTTGAAAGGTTCAGGGACTCGGGTTAGCCTACCCGTGGCCCATTACTCCGACAGTAGTCCCCGAAGCTGGTGAGGCTCCAAGGGTGATACGCCAGGGGGCCTCAACAGTTTCATTCTTCCGTGGTGGAATCTGGGCTTTGCTTGCCGTCTTCTTTCAGGCCGACTATCGGGAGCCGGACTCGCAGAGGACCGTCTTGCCTCCTAAGGAGTTCGAAAGTCGCGGCGGGAAACCAGGCAGCGTGCCCAATACGCTTCCGCGCGGTCGCCCACCGCGGACCCGTCGCGCGGCGCCACGCGGCGAGGGCAGTCTGCCTACCCACGCGTGCGACGGGACAGGCCGTCAGGCGGGGCCCTCCACTACCACGCCTCGGCATGCGAACGGATCCGTTGCGGCCGTGCGGACGGTTGGATTTCCCACGTTGTTACTGCGCGCAATAACTTCGTGGGGTAAATCGTGGGGGGCGTGGGGTCCCGTCCACAGTTCCACGCCCGCCCCATCGGCTTCTCAGCCTACGAGGCTATAAGTAGGCGGGGGGAGAGGAGCGGCGAAGCACGCGCGCCCATCTTCCCTGCTCCCCCGCCTCCTCTCGCTTCCTCTGCTTCCTTCTCCTTCTTGCCGCCGCCGTGCCGAACCACGCCGCGCCCACAGCGATGAGCTCTTCCTCCGCCGCCGCGGCTCCTGCCATGCGCTCTGGCGTGTGGGACGGCTCCGAGGTGGACGGCGACCTCATCGAGTTTCTTCGCAAGACGCGCCGCCTCCCCGGTGCAAACCTCGTGCGAGCCCGCGCCGCGCCGGCGAGGGAGATATCGCCGGCGCCGGAGGAGGGCGAGCGGGTCATATTCCGCTCGCACCTCATGCGCGGCCTGGGGCTGCCGGCTAGCAGCTTCTTTCGCTCCTTCTTGGAGTTCCACGGGCTCCAGCCGCACCACCTCACTCCGAACATGGTGGTGCTGCTGGCCGCCTTCGCCACCCTGTGCGAGGGCTTCCTCGGCGTTCTCCCCACCATCGAGCTGTGGGGAGAATTCTTTCAATCCAAGCTTGGCACGCACGTCGCCGACGTGCCAGCCTAGTGCGGCGCCTTCATCGCGATGCAGAGATCGACAGCCGACAATCCGTTTCCCTCCATCCCGCTGATCAAGTCGGTGAAGATGTGGCAGCGCTCTTACTTCTACGTGAAGAACGTCGCCCCAGACGGCGACTGGGTCAATCTGCCGCCTTATGAAGTCGGCGCACCGGCTGGGAGGCTCCCCAGCTGGTCCCACCAAGTCAAGACACTGACTCCCTCCAGAGCCACCGCCGTGGCGCGACTCTGAGTCCTGATGTAGTCGGAGGGCTTGGTCGGGGCCGACTTGCTAGCCGCCTTCGTGGCGCGCCGAGTCCTCCCTCTCCAAGGCCAGCCTCATCTGATTAGTCAGATGAGCGACCACTAGGACCCGAGTCGGATGTGCACCAGGGACATGCCCCGCGCGGAAGTGGCGAACATGGTGAACCACATCACAAACTGCGAGCTCGCGGCGGACTGGCAGTTTGGCAAAGAGCCGTACCCGCGCGCCAACCCTCCTTCGGTGGTAAGTCGCATCTCTTGTTGCTCTGTTTTCTTTGTAGCCGAATCCGACTTCTGATCTCTTTGGTTTCTTTGAGTCAGAACCCTCTCATTCAGCCTGCAGCCGGCGTCACGAGACCGCCCCGTGAGTTCGTCCCCGATCGAGCGGAGAGTGACGTCGACGACCCCGACTTGGGGGCGGCAGCGATGGAGGCCGACGCCGAAGGCGGAGGGGGAGGAGCGGGAAGCGGCTTCAGGCCCTCGGCCACCTTCGCCGACTGGCCTGAAGACGACGCCGAAGGGGAAGTCGCCCCGCGCCACCAGCCAAGGGTCGGCCTGCCGGGTGCGAGTTCCTCCGCCGGCTTGGCCGGTCAAGGCGGCGTGAAGAGGCGCCATGCCGAGCCGAGTTCGCTTGGCGGCAAGCCAAAGAAGTTCAAGCGGGCGGCCACCGCGACCAAGCGGGAGGAGGCGGCCGCGAAGGCCAACCACTTCCGTAAGGAAGTGAAGAAGCCGCCACTAGTCTCTGCGTAAGTGTTTCCGCCTTCGTCTTATTTTCCTTTAGTGAATCTTGTCCCAGTCTTTTACACTCCTTCCTTGCTTCAGGGCTCCCCTTACCCTTGAGAGGGTCGCCGCCCTCTCCGTCATGGGGTCGGTAGAGACGTCTGCCAACACTCAGCAGATTGACCCCGCCGCCGACCTCCGGGAGGCGACGGAGCAAAACGCACAGGAGAGGCGCGACGAGGAGGAGGCCGACCGCCTGGAGAAGGCGGAGGCCTCCACCCAGAAAAAACTGGAAGAGGCTGAATCCACCGTTGCTGCAAGACGGCGAGCAGAGGAGGCCGCGCACTGCCAATCAACATTGCACGTCCTCTCGTTGTCCTCCCCACTACTGCCCCTGGAGTTCATGGGGCAGACTGGGGAAGCCGGCGCCGAGAACCCCATCACGGAGAAGGAAAGCGGCAAGGCCTCCATGTCGGATATGCTCGTGCCACCACCACCGCCTCCGCCGCCGTCTTGGAGTGCGCATGGTAAACAGCCGACGGGCCCGCCGGTGTTACCGACTGAGGATGAGACCGTGGCGAGGCTGCTCCTTCAAGTCGCCTCGCCAGCGCGCCGCCGCCTTGAGAAGGTGACTTCGGCGCCATGGCCCCTAGAGACCGGTGCCGCCAGCTCGGCCATCCCAGATGCCGAGGCGACGAGCGTCGCGCCCGTTGGGTGGGTGCGAGGAGGTGGCACATGTTCGCTGAACCAGGCACTTCTGGACGTCCAGGCGAAGCTGCGAGTCGAGGGCGACGCCCTCCAGAACTGCACCAAGGCGCATCTGGCATCGCGAGCAGCCGTCCGAGTATGCTTTCTTCTTTTGATTCTTGTTTTTCTTGTTCTTCTCTATGGGGGCGCGCTAGCGCACCCACTGGGTGTAGTCCCCGAGTTTCGGGCCGGCTGCTGAGCAGGCGGTTCGGAACTCCCTCTGAAGAGTTCCTAATATTTATCTTTGTCTGAAATGCTTATTACAGGAGTATCATAACCTCCGCGTCACTGCCTTCAACCGCAATGTTGAGGAGCTAGGCAAGCGGACTGCCGACTTGTCAGAGAGCCGAAGTAAGTCCTTCTTCTTTTTCGTGGGAGCGCGCTGGCGCACCCGCGGGCTGTATTCCCCGAGATTCGGGCCGACTGCTGAGCAGTCGGGCCAGATCTTCCTGGCAACCTTCTTCTTTTTTGCGGGGGCGCGCTGGCGCACCCGCGGGCTGTAGTCCCCGAGATTTAGGCCGACTGCTGAGCAGTCGGGCCGGATCTTCCCGGCGACCTTCTTTGTTGGTGACTTAACATCTTTTTTCTTTTTTCATTCTTCAGAGGCCAACGCCACTCTTCAGGAGCGGATGGGTGAGGCCAATACCGCCTTGCGTGCCAAGGAGGAGTGCAGCAAGCTCGCCACAGAGCAGGACCTGCTGGCCGCGCAGCTGGCGGAACAGAAGGAGCTGCTTAAAAAGGCGCAGGACGAGGCGGAGAAGAGAGAGACAGCTCTCCTGGCCCAGTTTGAAAGCGAGCGCTCCTCCTGGATCGACAAGGAGCCGCTGCTGACCTCCGGCTTCCATGAGACCGAAGACATCGTCGACGGTGAGTTTCCTTTACTTTCTTTCTTTCTTTGAGCTTCCGACTAAGGGTCGGGCTAACTTCTGATTTTTTGACTTGCTTCATATTTGTCTTGGCAGACTTCTTCCCTGGCCACTCGCAGGCAGTCACACAAGCCATCGAGGCTGATCGTGGGGCACGGAGGGCAAATGGCACGGAGATCGCCGCTAACGCCCCCTTGACCATCGACGAGCAGCTTCTCAGCATCGAGGCCCGTCTTCGGCCGGCCCATCGGTTGATGCGCCGGCTTCAGCGTGTCAGCGCCCAGGCAGTTGCCGCTCTGTGGCCAGACATGCCGGCTCTGCGCACTGCCAGTCAGACTGCCGACTGGCTGGAGGTCGCAGCTGGCTGTCTTGAGGCCTGGAAGGGTTCCTCGGCCCGGGCCGGAGCGTGCCGGGCCTTGGAATTCGTCAAGGCGTGGTATCCGGGGCTGGACCTGGACCGGCTGGCCGCGTTCCGGTCAAAGGCCCAGGCAGAGTTGGTGGCTGTGGAGGGCGCCCTTGTCGAGTGTGCGGTGGCGATTGCCAACTACACCGATACCAGCGTCTTCGTCCCCGAACGGGCTGCAGGCGGCGAGGAGGTGCCGCTGGAGTGGTTCGGGATGAACCCGGACTACGACGAGGACTCGGCGGAGGTGATTGGCTCCAGCACCGAGGAGGAAGGCGAGGCGGAGGACGAAGGCGAGACGGAGGCGCCAGAAGACGGAGCAGGCGACCAGCCTTAGCTCGACCGCGCCTCCAGCAACGATCCGCGTCCGACCGGGCCGGTTGCCGCTGGAGATGATCAAGCCAAGACTACCCAGCTGGCCGCCCCGGCGCCTGACGCCGCTGTCTCCTCCGATCCTCCGAACCCGTCTACCGCTCCCTAGGCTGCCGTCTTGCCTTTATTTTATCTGCTTTAATAGTCTTTGAAGAACTTGTTAATTTGCACAATTCCACCCGCGGGGTGTATTTTGAACTTCTGTTTGAAGATTCGGCCAAGGGCCTATGTTATGTAAATATCAATCCGAATTCTATCTTTCCTTGCTTATTGCTCCTTTGGCTTTTTCCTTTGCCGCCTTCCCCTAGTCGCCGCCTTGTCAGCCGGACAACCGCTCTGCGGACTGCCGCTGGATCAAATGACTGCCATTCATTGGAGTCTTTTTAACAAGTTGGATAGAAAGCGGCAAGCCGACTACTCATGAGTTGGTTTTGCTGAAAGGGGCCGGAAGCCGGCTTAAGCTATGTTAATGCTTTTAGGTCCTTAGCCATTTTTCGTGTGGGCGCCCATTCATCATTACTCCTGCCCGCCAAACAGTTGCTCTGCGAGCTGCGACTTCTGGCAGGAGACGGCTTAGGCGCCGCACACTACTTGTCCGACTTCAGGAAGTATTTCATAGCGCAAGACGGCGAGTCCCCGGGCCGACTAGTCGAACCCGGTGCCAAGCGGCGTAGCAAAGAGTAGCATACTCGAAGGCATAATTCTTATCATACAGATAACAAAAAGGGCAATCCCCGAGCTCGTCTCGGGGGCCCCGAAGTCTTGGTACTTTAATACAAAGGGTAGCGTGGTACATACTGCATCAACTATAAAATCTTCGGAGAAGATTTGCATTCCATGGCCGTTCCGACTCTTTGCCGGAGTCGTCTCTCTTGCGTGCTCGGGGCTTCTGAGCGTCGATCAGGTAGTAGGAGTCGTTGCCCAGCACTTTGCTGATAATGAAGGGGCCTTCCCAAGGTACCGACAGCTTGTGCTGGCCGGCTGTTCGCTGGATCAGTCGGAGCACAAGGTCGCCTTCTTGGAAAGATCTCGGCCTGACCTTCCTGTTGTAGTATCGGCGCAGGCTCTGCTGGTAGATGCTGGACCGGCTGAGTGCCAACAGCCGGCCCTCTTCCAGCAGATCGACGCCGTCTTGACGTGCTTCTTCTGCTTCCTCCTCGGTGTACATGGTGACTCGCGGGGAGTCGAACTCTTTGTCCGTTGGGATGACGGCTTCAGCACCGTAGACGAGGAAGAAAGGCGTGAAGCCGGTTGACTTGTTTGGAGTCGTGCGCAGACTCCAGAGGACGGCCGGCAGCTCCTCAAGCCAACAGCCGGCCGAACGCTCCAGTGGTTCGACCAGTCGAGGCTTGATGCCAGATAGGATGAGGCCGTTTGCTCGCTCCACCTGGCCGTTTGACTGCGGATGGGCAACGGACGCTAAGTCCAGTCGGATGCCCTGCGTCGCGCAGAAACGGGCCAAGGCGCCTTTGGCAAAATTTGTGCCATTGTCGGTGATGATGCTGTGTGGTATGCCGTACCGAGTCGTGATGTCGGCGATGAAAGTCACTGCAGTCGGACCATTCAACTTCTTGATGGGCTTTACTTCTATCCACTTGGTGAACTTGTCCACCGCGACAAGTAGATGAGTTAGGCCGCCTCGTGCCGTCTTGAATGGTCCCACCATGTCCAGGCCCCAAACCGCAAAGGGCCAGGCGATGGGGATGGTCTTGAGTGCGGAAGCCGGCTGAAGCGGCTTGGAACGGAACTTCTGGCACCCCTTGCATTTTTGGACTAATTCCTTGGCCTCTTCTAGGGAAGTTGGCCAGAAGAAACCGTGTCGAAAGGCTTTTCCGACGAGTGCTCTTGAGGCCGCATGGTGGCCGCACTCGCCTTGATGGATGTCTCTGAGAATTGCTTGGCCTTGTTCTGGCTCGACGCAGCGCTGGTAGACACCAGTGACGCTGCGCCTGACCAGCTCTCTGTTGACTATGGTGTAGGCTGCCGCTCGGCGTTGTACTTGCCGAGCCAAGATTTCATCAGCTGGTAGCTCTTTGTTTACTAGGAACTTGAGGATGGGCTGGGCCCATGAGGGTGCCGCTATTTCTTCAATTGCCACTATTGCGACTTGTACAAGGGCGGCTGGGCTGGGAGGCGGCGGGCTGGAGTCCGCGGCCGCTTGCTGGATTGGTGAAGTCCCTGGGCCGACTGGCGCAGTCCCCGGGCCGACTGGCGCAGTCCTCGAGCCGACTGGCGCAGTCCCCGGGCCGAGCTCTGGAATCTTCGGGCTGACCGCCGCAGTCCCCGGGCTAGGTTTCGAAGTCGTCGGGCCGGCTTTGACCGCGGCATTCTTGGAGCCGTCTGTAAGAATTCTTGTGCCGTCTGCTGGTGCTCTTGAGTCGGATCCGACTTCTTTGGGGGGAGCCGGCACAAAGATGGAGTCTGATTGTGGTGAAGGCTTGATAGACGGCTTGAGGAGGCGCTGAAGGGCGATGCCGGATGGTATCGCTTGGCGGGTGGAGCCGACTCGTGCCAGGGCGTCTGCTTGGTCGTTGTCATTTCTTGGCACGTGAAGGAACTCGCACCCCTCGAAATATCCGCTGAGTTGCTGCACCAGGAAGCGGTAGCTCGCCATGTTTGCATCTTTGGCGTCCCAGTCGCCAGATGACTGCTGGACCACCAAATCGGAGTCGCCATAGCACAGGATCCGGCGGATGCCGAGTTCTTTGGCAAGCCGGAGCCCGTGAATGAGCGCCTCGTATTCGGCGACGTTGTTGGAGGCGGCGAAGTGGATCTGCAACGCATACTTGAGCTTGTCGCCTTTAGGGGAGGTGGGGATGACGCCGGCTCCCAAGCCGGTGCGCATCTTGGAGCCATCGAAATGCATCCGCCAATGGGTGGAGTCGGGCGCTGGCGGCAGGTACTGGGTCTCGGCCCAGTCGACAAGGAAGTCGGCCAGTGCTTGCGACTTGATGGCGGTGCGGGGCTGGTAGTAGATGGTGTAGGGGGCCAAATCTATGGCCCATTTGGCCACTCGGCCCGAAGCATCTCGGCTTCCAATGATCTTGGCCAGTGGAGCTGTGCAGACCATAGTGATTGGATGCTCTTGAAAGTAAGGCTTCAACTTCTTGGCGGCAAAGTGCACGCCGTAGCACATCTTCTGGTAGTGGGGGTAGTTCTGCTTGGAGGTCGACAGTACCTCGCTCAGGTAATATACCGGTCTCTGGACAGGGAGCGCCTTGCCTTCCTCCTTGCGCTCAACTACGATGACTGTGCTGACTACCCGGCTGGTGGCGGCAATGTATAGGAGCATAGGCTCTTTAGGAGTCGGAGCCGCCAGCACAGGGGGAGTAGTCAACATCTTCTTCAACTGGAGAAATGCTTCGTCTGCCTTGTGGTTCCACTCGAAAAAGGTGGTCTTCTTCATCAGTTGGTACAAAGGGAGAGCCTTCTCGCCCAGCCGACTGATGAATCGGCTGATGGACGCCAAGCAGCCGGTGAACTTTTGCACATCTAGCAGTCGGCGGGGGACCTCCATCCTCTCGATGGCCTTGATCCTTACAGGGTTGCACTCTATGCCGCGTTCGGAGACCAGGAAGCCAAGGAGCTGGCCGGCTGGTACTCCGAAGACGCACTTCTCAGGGTTGAGCTTGATCTGGAATCGGCGCAGGTTCTCAAAGGTTTCCTTGAGGTCTTCCAACAGCGTTCCACGCTTTTCCGTCTTCACCACCACATCGTCTACGTAGACGTGGGCGTTTCTGCCGAGTTGCTTGAGGAGGCACTTCTGCATGCAACGCTGAAAGGTGGCGCCGGCATTCCTCAAGCCGAACGTCATGGTCAGGTAGCAGAAGGCTCCAAACGGCGTGATGAAGGCAGTCTTCAGTCTGTCTGCCGGGTTCAGCTTGATCTGGTGATATCCTGAATATGCATCTAAGAAGCTCAACAGCTCGCATCCGGCTGTGGAGTCTATCACCTGATCAATTCTCGGCAGAGCAAATGGGTCTTTGGGGCAAGCTTTGTTGAGGCTTGTGTAGTCAATACACATCCGCCACTGCTTGTTCTTCTTCAACACTAGGACCGGGTTTGCCAACCATTCTGGAAAAACCACCTCCATAATGAAGTCGGCTGCCAGGAGTCGGGCTATCTCTTCCCCAACAAATCTTCTCTTCTCTTCTAACAGGCGGCGCAAGGGCTGCCTGACGGGTTTCACTTCAGATCGGACATGTAACTTGTGCTCGGCGAATTCCGTCGGTACACCTGGCATGTCTTTAGGGGACCATGCGAAGATGTCTCGATTCTCACGGAGGAAATCGACGAGCTCGCCTTCCTATTTGCTGTCTAGGTTTGCACCTATGACAGCATGCCTCTCTGGGTGCTCCGGGTCCAAAGGTATCTTCTTTGTTTCTTTAGCCGGCTTGAACGAACCCTCAGCTTCCGACTCCTTGGGGTCGGGCGACATCTCTGGCTGCTTGCCGGCCATCGCCACAACCCGATCAAGAAGCCGCCTCTCAGCTGCGATCACCAGGGACTCGGCCAGCGAACTGCTCTCAGCCGCGCAAGCGGACGACTTCCTGTAGTCGCCGGCTACGGTCAGAATCCCCTTAGAACTTGGCATCTTCATCTTGAGGTAGGCGTAGTGGGGGACCGCCATGAACTTGGCCAAAGCAGGTCGGCCAAGCAACGCATGGTATGGGCTTTCGAGGTCCACCACTTCAAACCAAACTGGCTCTCGGCGGAAATGATCTTTGTCTCCGAAGAGGACGTCTATCAGGATCTTGCCGATTGGTGAGCAGGAAAGGCCAGGTACAATGCCGTGGAACACAGTTCGGCTGCTCTGAAGCTGTCTTTGCTTGATTCCTAACTTCTCCATGGTATCCTTGTACAGGATGTTGATGCTACTGCCTCCGTCTATCAACACTCGCGAGAAGCGAGCGGCCCGCCTATCTGTGGCCAAGGTGGCACTCAAAACCAGGGCGTAGGAGCCCGGATTCGGCATCACCTCTGGGTGATCAGCTCTGCTCCAACTGATAGGCTTCTCGGACCAATGCATAAACTCTGGAGTATCTGATGCTACTGCATTTACTTCTTGCTGCTGTAGCCGTCTACTGCGTCGATCATCAGCCACACTGGTGAACACTACATAGGCTCCATGCTCTTCGGGTACTCATCTTGTACGACGCCGACTGGCCTGGCAGCCGGCTGCTGGGGCGGCGGTGGAGGCGGCGGCCCAGCAGGCGGAGGAGGAAGGAGGCCGTCTCCCTTGGCGATTCTGGTGAGCCAGTGGCATTTCCGGGTGGTATGGTTTGACGGCTTCGCGCCGCTGTGGAACTTGCAGGGACCATCTAGAGTCTGCTCGTAAGAGAAGGCCGGCAACCAGTTGGACTTGCCGCCTTTCTGTCGCTTCGTTGGAGGCTGCCCCTCCGGCTGCTGGTCTTCGACTGTCGCAACCTGCCGGCTGCTGGAAGCCGGCTGTGGGGCCTTGCGCTTGTGATCATTCTGTTGCTGTCGCCGACTGGCGTCTCCAGCCGGAGTTCTGGGAGCCTGAGGGGCCACTTCGCCGGTCGCATTAACTTGAATCTCCGTCTTCATGGAGGAGTCGGCCGTGGCATACTTGTCTGCTATGATCAGCAGCTCGTCGAGGGTCTCCGGCTCGTCGCAGAGGAGCCTGTGCTTGAGGAGGGTGCCTTCTCTGCACCCGGCGGTGAAGTACTCGATAGCCTGCACCTCGTGCACGCCCTCGCAGGAGTTCCGAAGCTCGGCCCAGCGTGTGAGGTAGTCGCGTGTTGACTCGTCGGGGCCTTGCACGCACAAGGAAAGCTGGCGCGGCTTGGGGGGTCGCTTGTACGTGCTTGTGAAGTTGCGGATGAAGGCCTCGGTGAAGTCGACCCAGCTGTTGATGCTGCGGGGCTTCAGACTGTTCAACCATGTCCGGGCCGTGCCCTGGAGCATGAGTGGAACATACTTCACGGCAACACGCTTATTGCCGTTCGCTATGTTGACGGCTGTGTAGTAGTCAACTAGCCAATCTTCCGGCTTCACGGAGCCGGTGTACTTGGGCGTGTCTCGGGGGAGCATGAACCCTTTGGGAAAGGGCTCGTCTCGAATGCGGGGTCCGAAACATGGCGGACCCAACTCGTCTTCTTCTTCAAGCGCCAGGGATCGGTGGAGTCGGTCGATCCGGTGGCGGGCATCGTTCTCTCCAACTCCCTCTCGGCGGCCAAGGCGGTCGCCGAGAGTCGGATGCTCAACAGGTGGCGGGGAGACTCGCCTTTCTCTTCGTGATGGGGGAGGCAGATAGTCGCCCTGCCGTTCCACTGCTCTTGGGCGGCCGTCTTGGTCGCGCTCGATGGTGATGCGAGTCCGACTGTGGCTGACAGCCGGATCCTTGTCTTTCCTTCCGCGGACACCGCTAGTCGGCGTCCGAGACGTCGCGCCCTGATCTCGGTGGGGAGGCAAGTCGTCGTTTGGTCGCTACGAGGCCTCTGTGCGGCAGCCGGCTTCATTCTGCGCGGCAGCCGCTTTGAGGAGCCGTTGGACCCGCTCGGTCATCAGGCGGCACTCTTCACCTTCGAAGTTGTCCAGCTCGTCTACCGCCGCCTGGGCGGCGCAGATGTTCTCCACGGGCGTAGCGTACACGGGGCGATCGGCCCCGAACAGGTTGGCGATGGCCACGCCGCGTTGCCGGACCGCGCCTAGGCGGCTAGGCCCAGTCGGGGCCGGCGAGCCGCCCACAGCACGATCCATCTCACGCTGGTAGGCTTCTGACAAGCGTCTCATGCTTGCCAGCTTCTTCGCGCCTTCGACGATCTGTAAGCGGCGCGTCTCCAGGGTTTCGGCGTCGGCGTCTTCTGGAATGGGCGTGGTCAGGTCTCGTAGAGCCGCGTCGAGTGGGTCATGAGCTCCCTCACTGGAGTGCGCGCCATGAGTGATGACAAGCACCTCTGTGACGGCGCTTCTGCCGCTCTCCTCGTGAGGGAGGGGCTCGTCATAGACCACCACGTTGGTGGGGAATGCATCGAGTGACACGGCGTCAGAGTCGACCAGCATCGGGTCGGTGGAGCCTACGGACTCCAAGTCCACGGTAGGCTCACCGGTGACGTGGAGTTGGTCGAGGAGGCCCGCGAGGAGGCTCTCGGGGCCGCCCGTGCCTGTGTCGGATGCAGGCTCTTCGGAGATGCAAACCTCGCCAAGAAGATCGGCATGGCAGCTCATCGCGCAGGCATCATCGATGCCTTGCAGTGCGTCGGGGCAAGCGCCATCGGGTGTGCCGGGCTGGCTACGCTCGCTAGGGAGGAAAAGGGTTCTCGTCCAGAGCAGGTCTCCGGACGACGGTGCACCTCGCCCCACGGTGGGCGCCAAATGTCGGGGGTTGGGTGCGACATATTTCAAAGGATGGCTTATCATGGTGGGGGCGAGTAGAACGTCGCCGGTGCCCGGAAATGGAATGAGGCGAAGACATGCACGCCGGCGGATCTTACCCAGCTTCAGGGCTCTCCGGGGAGATAACACCCCTACTGCTGCTCTGCGGGGTCTCCGCATGATCACTAAGGCAAAGTGAGTACAAGGTTGCTCCTCGAGCTGTATTCTGGAGGTAGAAGAAAGCATGGCTAGCTCTCTCCTTCCTATATGATCTGGTCTAGTGCTAATGGATTTGAACCCTTTGCATGGGTGCCCCGGGGGGTTTATATAGGCCTACCCCCCAGGGGTACAATGGTAATCCGGCTGGGCGCGGGTCCCAGCCGTCTGTCTCTCAGGCCGCCGTCTTCTCCGCCGACTGCTGGGGCCCGCCGACTGGCAGGCTCCGTCGACAGGTCCGGCACTGTAGCCGTGCTTCTAATGACGCTGGCTTGGTCATGGGGTCGTGGCAACAGTGCCGCCGCCTGACGGACGATCACTGTCGCCATTCCCCGTCTTGTCTGGTTAATGGCGTGTGGGGCCTGTGGGAGGGGCCGACCGACTCCAGGGGGCCGACTCCCACGGGTCCGTCTTTGGGGCGTTCTCGCCGTCTTCTGTGCTCCCGCTGATGGGTGGGTCCCGCCGTCTCTCGGTCGTACAGATAGGATGTCGTGGGAATAGTGTGCCGCCCACTGATGCTGAGGTCAGGGCAGGCATGGCAACAGTGCCGCGCCACGATGGAGATCTCCAGCAGTACGGCGCACTGTAGCCATGCCAGCCCCTCGTAGGCAGGGTGGAGACGGCTATGCTGTGACCGTACCCTGCCCCGTCCATCGTGGTGAAGGCAGGAGATGGATGGAGTCGCGGCCGAATCTGTATAGCCGGCTTCTCCGGAAGTCGCCAGCTAAGAGTCGGCTTTTCTTGGAGTCGCCCCTGGGACTCGGCTTATCTTGGAGTCGTCCCTGGGACTCGTCTTGAGGGGCGAAGCCTGCCCCGATGTCTTGAAAGGTTCATGGGCTCGAGTTAGCCTACCCGTGGCCCATTACTCCGACAAATAGCCTTTACCATGCTTATTTTGCTACTATACATGTTGCTGTTTGAAAACAGAAAGTTTACCGCTGTTGCAAAAATTCCCTAGAAAAGTAAGAGAATGGTATAATGTTGAAGCTTTTTGCATAATGAGCTCTGATAAATCTTCTATAGTGGGAATTTTATTTCGTAATTTTTGGAGTTAGGTAAGTATTGATACTCTTGCATTCTTTATAGACTGTAGTGTTTTGGCAGATTGCTGTTATGTTTGCATTGTTTGCATATGTTTGCTTGTTTAATGATTCTATTTGAGTATAGGAGTATTAAATATGCAGAGGAATTTAGTATGCAATGTGGAATAATAATTTTAGTGATTTGTTACAGTAGAAAATGATAAGGTTTTGCATTGGTTTATACTAACCTATCTCACGAGTTCTTGTTGAGTTTGGTGTGGATGAAGCTTTTGATAAAAAAAGAAACCATGATAAGAGAGGAATTAAGGAGACACAAAACTTCAAGCTTGGGGATGCCCAAGGCACCCCAAGACAATATTTCAAGAAGTCTCAAGCATCTAAGCTTGGGGATGGCCCGGTAGGCATCCCACCTTTCTTCTTCAACAACTATCGGTTAGTATTGGTTGAACCTAAGTTTTTGCTCCTTCACATGAGTTGTGCTATCCTTGCAATGTCATTTTATGTTGCTTTGCTTGCTGTTTGAATACAATACCAAGATCTGAAATTCCTTAATGAGAGAGAGTCTTCATATAGCTACATAATTATTTAGCTACTCATTGATCTTCGCTTATATCTTTTTGGAGTAGTTTGTCATTTACTCGTGTGCTTCACTTATATCCTATGAGTAAATGGTTGAATGAGTTGATTGTCATAAATCTGAAATTATATATGTCTCATTTGCTTATCCCATGGGGAGTATTGACTTCACATCTAAGAAGTAGAGGTTGTAATTTTATTGAAGGTTAGCAAGCATTGTATTGTTCATTTGAACAATTCATGAAATAATATTGAAGGAAGAGAGATTTCACATATAAATACATTATCCTAGACATCTTTTATAATTGGGAGCACTCATTAAGTATGACATGCTAAAGAGTTGATGTTGGACAAGAAAGACAACGTAATGGGTTATGTTTCCCGACATCTCAGTTAAAGTATATTGTCATGGATCATTCAAACATGTTGAGCTTGCTTTTCCCCCGCATGCTAGCCAAAATTCCTTGCACCAAGTAGAGATACTACTTGTGCTTCCAAATATCCCTAAACCTAGTTTTGCCATGAGAGTCCACCATACCTACCTATGGATTGAGTAAGATCCTTCAAGTAAGTTGTCATCGGTGCAAGCAATAAAAATTGCTCTTTAAATATGTATGATCTTTTGGTGTGAAGAAAATAGCTTTGTACGATCTTGTTATGGAAGCAATAAAAGCGACGGACTGCATAATAAAGGTCCATATACAAGGGGCAATATAAAGTGACGTTCATTCGCATTAAGATTTTGTGCATCCAACCCTAAAAGCGCATGACAACCTCTGCTTCCCTCTGCGAAGGGCCTATCTTTTACCTTATGTCTTTTACTTTATGCAAGAGTCAAGGTGATCTTCACCTTTCCCTTTTTCATTTTTTCCTTTAGCAAGCACCTCGTGTTGGGAAGATCCTGATATATATATATATATATATATATATATATATATATATATATATATATATATATATATCCAATTGGATGTAAGTTAGCATGAACTATTATTGTTGACACCACCCAAAGGTGAATACGTCGGGAGGCAACACTATAATCCCCTATCTTTCTTAGTGTCTGATTAAAACTCCATAACCATTAGTATTGCGTGAGTGTTAGCAATTGTAGAAGACTATATGATAGTTGAGTATGTGGAGTTTTCTATTCCTAAAAATAAGATGAATTGCAATTGTTTGATGACTGAGAACATAATTTGCTAGTTTTCAAGAATGTTTATGGTCTATGCTTTGACATGTGAGTTGCTTGTTACTTTATCGTGAGAAGTTTTATGAGATGAACTACTGTTATGACATATTATCATGCTAGAAAAGGTGATTGAAATTATCATTGATCAAACTTGTGGACTTTCTAGCATTCACACTTCATAAATTCTTTCTTTTATCATTTACCTACTCGAGGACAAGTAGGAATTAAGCTTGGGGATGCTGATACGTCTCCAACGTATCTATAATTTATGAAGCATTCATGCTATTTTATTATCTGTTTTGCATGATTACGGGCTTTATTATACACTTTTATATTACCTTTGGGACTAACCTATTAACCGGAGGCCCAGCCCATATTGTTGTTTTATGCCTGTTTCAGTATTTCGAAGACAAGGAATATCAAACAGAGTCCAAACGGAATGAAACCTTCGGCAACGTGATTTTTGGGAAGATATGATCCTGGAGACTTGGAGTTCACGTCAGAAGATCCTCGAGGAGGACAGGAGATAGGGAGGCATGCCCCCCTACTGGGCGTGCCCCCCTGTCTTGTGGGCCCCTTGAGGCTCCATCGACCTCAACTCCAACTCTATATATTCACGTTTGGGGAGAAAAAAATCATAGAGAAGGATTCATTGCATTTTACGATACGGATCCGCCACCAAGCCGTAATATCTCTCGGGAGGGCTCATCTGGAGTCCGTTCGGGGCTCCGGAGAGGGGAATCTGTCGCCGTCGTCATCATCAACCATGCTCCATCACCAATTTCATGATGCTCACCGCCGTGCGTGAGTAATTCCATCGTAGGCTTGCTGGACGGTGATGGGTTGGATGAGATTTATCATGTCCAGCAAGCCTACGATGGAATTACTCACGCACGGTGGTGAGCCTCATGAAATTGGTGATGGAGGATGGTTGATGATGACGACGGCGACGGATTCCCCTCTCCGGAGCCCCCAAACGGACTCTAGATGAGCCCTCCCGAGTGATATTAGGGCTTGGCGGCGGATCCGTATCATAAAACGCGATGAATCCTTCTCTATGATTTTTTTTCTCCCCGAACGTGAATATATAGAGTTGGAGTTGAGGTCGGTGGAGCACCAGGGGGCCCACGAGGCAGGGGGCGCGCCCAGGGGGGTAGGCGTGCCCCCACCCTCGTGGACAGGGTGTGGGCCCCCTGGCCTTGATTCTTTTACCAGTATTTTTTTATTATTTCCAAGAATAATCTCCATGAAGTTTCAGGTCATTCCGAGAACTTTTATTTCTGCACAAAAATAACACCATGGCAATTCTGCTGAAAACAGCGTCAGTCCGCGTTAGTTCCATTCAAATCATGCAAGTTAGAGTCCAAAACAAGGGCAAAAGTGTTTGGAAAAGTAGATACGACGGAGACGTATCAGTCTCCCACTTGCACTAGAGTCAATAATCTAGATTACACAGTAATGATTCTAACAACGATGGACTCTTGGTGTTGATCATGTTTTGCTCGTGGAAGAGGCTTAGTCAACGGGTCTGCAACATTCAGATTCGTATGTATCTTGCAAATCTCTATGTCTCCCACCCGGACTTGATCCCGGATGGAATTGAAGCATCTCTTGATGTGCTTGGATATCTTGTGAAATCTGGATTCCTTTGCCAAGGCAATTGCACCAGTATTGTCACAAAAGATTTTCATTGGACCCGATGCACTAGGTATGACACCTAGATCGGATATGAACTCCTTCATCCAGACTCCTTCATTTGCTGCTTCTGAAGCAACTATGTACTCCTCTTCACACATAGATCCCGCCACGACGCTTTGTTTAGAACTGCACCAACTGACAGCTCCACCGTTTAATATAAGCACATATCTGGTTTGCGATTTAGAATCGTCCGGATCAGTGTCAAAGCTTGCATCGACGTAACCATTTATGACGAGCTCTTTGTCACCTCCATAAACGAGAAACATATCCTTAGTCCTTTTCAGGTATTTTAGGATGTTCTTGACCGCTGTCCAGTGATCCACTCCTGGATTACTTTGGTACCTCCCTGCTAAACTAATAGCAATTCACACATCAGGTCTTCTACACAACATTGCATACATGATATATAGAGCCTATGGTTGAAGCATAGGGAACACTTTTCATTTTCTCTCTATCTTCTATAGTAGTCGGGCATTGAGTTTGACTCAACTTCACACCTTGTAACACAGGCAAGAACCCTTTCTTTGCTTGATCCATTTTGAACTTTTTCAAAACTTTATCAAGGTATGTGCTTTGTGAAAGTCCAAATAAGCGTCTTGATCTATCTCTATATATCTTGATGCCCAACATATAAGCAGCTTCACTGAGGCCTTTCATTGAAAAACTCTTATTCAAGTATCCTTTTATGCTATCCAGAAATTCTATATCATTTCTAATCAGCAATATGTCATCCACATGTAATATTAGAAATGCTACAGAGCTCCCACTCACTTTCTTGTAAATACAAATTCTCCAAAAGTCTGTATAAAACCATATGCTTTGATCACACTACCAAAACGTTTATTCCAACAACGAGAGGCTTGCACCAGTCCATAAATGGATCGCTGGAGCTTGCACACTTTGTTAGCACCCTTTGGATCAACAAAACCTTCTGGTTGCATCATATACAACTCTTCTTCCAGAAATCCATTCAGGAATGCAGTTTTGACATCCATTTTCCAAATTTCATAATCATAAAATGCGGCAATTGCTAACATGATTCGGACAGACTTAAGCATCACTATGGGTGAGAAAGCCTCATCGTAGTCAACCCCTTGAACTTGTCGAAAACCTTTCGCAACAAGTCGAGCTTTGTAGACAGTAACATTACCATCAACGTCAGTCTTCTTCTTGAAGATCCATTTATTCTCTATGGCTTGCCGATCATCGGGCAAGTCAACCAAGTCCACACTTTGTTCTCATGCATGGATCCCATCTCAGATTTCATGGCCTCAAGCCATTTTGTGGAATCTGGGCTCACCATCGCTTCTTCATAGTTCGTAGGTTTGCCATGATCAAGTAACATGACTTCCAGAATAGGATTACCGTACCACTCTGGTGCGGATCTTACTCTGGTTGACCTACGAGGTTCGGTAGTAACTTGATCTGAGGATTCATGATCAATATCATTAGCTTCCTCACTAATTGGTGTAGGTGTCACAGGAACCTGTTTCTGTGATGAACTACTTTCCAATAAGGAAGTAGGTATAGTTACCTCATCAAGTTCTACTTTCCTCCCACTCACTTCTTTCGAGAGAAACTCCCTCTCTAGAAAGGATCCATTCTTAGCAACAAATGTCTTGCCTTCGGATCTGTGATAAAAGTTGTACCCAACAGTTTCCTTTGGGTATCCTATGAAGACACGTTTCTCCGATTTGGGTTTGAGCTTATCAGGTTGAAGCTTTTACACATAAGCATCACAGCCCCAAACTTTAAGAAACAACAACTTTGGTTTCTTGCCAAACCACAGTTCATAAGGCGTCGTCTCAACGGATTTCGATGGTGCCCTATTTAACGTGAATGCAGCCGTCTCTAAAGCATAACCCCAAAATGATAGCGGTAAATCAGTAAGAGACATCATAGATCGCACCATATCTAGTAAAGTATGATTACGGCGTTCGGACACACCATTACACTGTGGTGTTCCGGGTGGCGTGAATTGCGAAACTATTCCACATTGTTTCAAATGTAGACCAAACTCGTCACTCAAATATTCTCCTCCACAATCAGATCGTAGAAACTTTATTTTCTTGTTACGATGATTTTCCACTTCACTATGACATTCTTTGAACTTTTCAAATGTTTCAGACTTAAGTTTCATTAAGTAGATATACCCATATCTGCTCAAATCATCTGTGAAGGTAAGAAAATAATGATACCCGCCGCGAGCCTCAACATTCATTGGACCACATACATCAGTATGTATGATTTCCACCAAATCTGTTGCTCGCTCCATTGTTCCGGAGAACGGTGTTTTAGTCATCTTTCCCATGAGGCATGGTTCACAAGTACCAAGTGATTCATAATCAAGTGATTCCAGAAATCCATCAGTATGGAGTTTCTTCATGCGCTTTACACCAATATGACCCAAATAGCAGTGCCACAAATAAGTTGCACTATCATTATCAACTCTACATCTTTTGGCTTCAACATTATGAATATGTGTATTACTACAATCGAGATTCAACACAAATAGACCACTCTTCAAGGGTGCATGACCATAAAAGATATTACTCATATAAATAGAACAACCATTATTCTCAGATTTAAATGCATAACTGTCTCGCATCAAACAAGATCCAGATATAATGTTCATTCTTAACGCTGGCAGCAAATAACAATTATTCAGGTCTAAAATTAATCCCGAAGGTAGATGTAGAGGTAGCGTGCCGACGACGATCACATCGACTTTGGAACCATTTCCCACGCGCATCGTCACCTCATCCTTAGCCAATCTTCGCTCAATCCATAGTCCAAGTTTCGAGTTGCAAATATTAGCAACAAAACCAGTATCAAATACCCAAGTGCTACTGCGAGCTTTAGTAAGGTACACATCAGTAACACGTATATCACATATACCTTTGTTCACCTTGCCATCCTTCTTATCGGCCAAATACTTGGGGCAGTTCCGCTTCTAGTGACCAGTCTGTTTGCAGTAGAAGCACTCTCAGTCTCAGGCTTAGGTCCAGACTTAGGTTTCTTCTCCTGAGCAGCAACTTGTTTGCCGTTCTTTTTGAAGTTCCCCTTCTTCTTCCCTTTACCCTTTTTCTTGAAACTGGTGATCTTGTTGACCATCAACACTTGATGCTCCTTCTTGATTTCTACCTCCGCAGCCTTTAGCATTGCGAAGAGCTTGGGAATTGTCTTATCCATCCCTTGCATATTATAGTTCATCACGAAGCTCTTGTAGCTTGGTGGCAGTGATTGAAGAATTCTGTCAATGACACTATCATCCGGAAGATTAACTCCCAGTTGAATCAAGTGATTGTTATACCCAGACATTTTGAGTATATGTTCACTGACAGAACTATTCTCCTCCATTTTGCAGCTGTAGAATATATTGGAGACTTCATATCACTCAATCCGGGCATTTGCTTGAAATATTAACTTCAACTCCTGGAACATCTCATATGCTCCATGACGTTCAAAACATCGTTGAAGTCCCGGTTCTAAGCCGTAAAGCATGGCACACTAAACTATCGAGTAGTCATCAGCTTTGCTCTGCCAAACGTTCTTAACGTCATCAGTAGCATCTGCAGCAGGCCTGGTACCCAGCAGTGCTTCCAGGATGTAATTCTTCTGTGCAGCAATGAGGATAATCCTCAAGTTATGGACCCAGTCCGTGTAAGTGCTACCATCATCTTTCAACTTTGCTTTCTCAAGCAACGCATTAAAATTCAACGGAACAATAGCACGGGCCATCTATCTACAACAACATAGACAAGCAAAATACTATTAGGTACTAAGTTCATGATAAATTTAAGTTCAATTAATCATATTACTTAAGAACTCCCACTTAGATAGACATCTCTCTTATCATCTAAGTGATCACGTGATCCAAATCAACTAAACCATAACCGGTCATCACGTGAAATGGAGTAGTTTTCAATGGTGAACACCACTATGTTGATCATATCTACTATATGATTCACATTCGACCTTTTGGTCTCAGTGTTCCGAGGCCATATCTGCATATGCTAGGGTCGTCAAGTTTAACCCGAGTATTCTGCGTGTGCAAAACTGGCTTGCACCCGTTGTATAGGAACGTTGAGCTTATCACACCCGATCATCACGTGGTGTCTCGGCACGACGAACTTTGGCAACGGTGCATACTCAGGGAGAACACTTGTACCTTGAATTTTTAGTGAGAGATCATCTTATAATGCTACCGTCAATCAAAGTAGAATAAGATGCATAAAGGATAAACATCACATGCAATCAATATAAGTGATATGATATGGCCATCATCATCTTGTGCCTTTGATCTCCATCTCCAAAGCACCGTCATGATCACCATCGTCATCTGCGCGACACCTTGATCTCCATCGTAGCATCGTTGTCGTCTCGCCAACTATTGCTTCTACGACTATCGCTACCGCTTAGTGATAAAGTAAAGCAATTACAGGGTGATTGCATTGCATACAATAAAGCGACAACCATATGGCTCCTGCCAGTTGCCGATAACTCCATTACAAAACATGATTATCTCATACAATAAAATATAGCATCATGTCTTGACCATATCACATCACAACATGCCCTGCAAAAACAAGTTAGACGTCGAAAAATCATTGGCGCGAATGAGCTTGCGCGATCACGGTATCACGAGGCGTCCATTTGTTTCGGAATATGAGATGTCGTCGGTATTCCAGGAGACGGTTGTCAGCATATTTAATGCATATACGGCACGGGAAGAGACGGCATTTGGGATCGTGGCGATGGACATCCAAGCGACATTTGGTAGGCCCACCACATCCATTTAATCCATCCCATCACTAGTAGAAAAAGGGCCTATTGTCCCGGTTCGTAAGGGCCATTTGTCCCGGTTTTTGAACCGGGACTAAAGTATCGGTACTAATGTCCTAGACCTTTAGTCCCGGTTCTTGCATAAACCGGGACAGATGGGCCTCCACGTGGCCGGTGCGGCCAGCCCAGACAGGAGGCCTTTTGGTCCCGGTTGGTGGCACCAACCGGGACCAATAGGCATCCACGCGTCAGCATTTTAGGTGCTGGGGTTTTTGTTTTTTTTTTGAGGGGGGGGGAGTTTGGGGTTTTTGGGGGGTTAATTTAGGTGTTTCATATATTGTGTTATCTAGCTAATTAATAGAAAGAAGTGTCCTCTCTTATCTCTGTGCTTTGTCGACGCTACGTACTATACGTATAGAGAGGACTAGACATGCTAGCTAGTAAGAAAGTGAAGGAAACAGAAGATCGTCATGAACATATGCATACAGAGAGAAGTGATATCGACCACCTCTCCTTCTCTGAGAGATTGGTCGAACAACAAGTTCTTGTATATCTATGCGACGCTACGTACTGGCTACATATATACAATATAAGTATCTCTTACAATATAATCTCCTAATTAAAAACGAGCTGATTAGGGTCCACATGGTATTCTCCGTCTTTAGCAATCACGTGGTCAAGAAAGAATGCCGCCAATTCCTCTTGAATTCCTCGCATACGATCTGGTGGTAGGAGTTCATCCCGCATCCTAAATATCTAATTTGAAGAAGGGGGTCAATACATATATATGAATAAATGAGACTGAACACAAATGATGGTAATAAAATAAAATTGTGAATATTTTTATTTACGCACTTCATATTGTTTGTCAGAGTAGCCCCGCTCACAGGTCGTGTGGCGGATGGACTCGCAAATGTAGTATCCATAGTAATTATTCCCTTTTTCCTACCACAACCACTTTACAAGAAATAGAGGTCAATCAAACTGATAATTAGCAAGCATGCTAAATGGTATTGATGAAACTAGCGCTTGAATCACTAGGAGATGTGTGGAACATGCTACTATAGTACTTACTTTAGGGTGTCTAAATTGCAGCTTCTTCGGTAGTCCCGGAGTTTTTGAGGTGAATTTTTTCCAAACCTTGCCAGACAAAGAAAACAATTCCTTGATATCAGGCAATGAACAAAAAGATGCCAATATGGTGCGATGATGATCGATTTAACTTACTTCTCTAGAATTTCAGTCATGTCCGCATACTCCTTGGGATCTTTTCGTCTCGAGTCTAAGACGGTTACTAGTCCCTGCTCAAGCTTAATCTCTAGGAGAATATAGTGGAAGCTGCGCACACATGCATAACTCATCAATTACATTACTATAACCTCGACTAATAATGGAAACCGAATATGCACAAGACAGTAACACTCACTTGAATTTGTAAGGGAAGAGTATTATAGCTTTGTTTTGATTTAATACAAAAGATTGTAGCAGCTTGGCCTCGGTATCTCTGCCCTGAAATTTAACCATATATGCATCTATGAGATTTGTGTTAATGAATCCAATATCACCGATTTGTCTTTTCTTCAATTCGGCGATCTTCAATCTGCATAATATAGTGAGGATAATTAAAAATACATGCAATGAAAGAGTTGACCTATATATAGAGACTTAATGACAGAAGTAGTACTACTTACAGGCAGTAGCAAGTGATCGTTAATTTATCGAGGGCCTTTAGATTGAAAAACGCGAAGAACTCCTCAAATGGAACATTCAACAGTTCAATTCCAACGAGGTCATGCTCCTCTCTGACTCTCAGCGTCAAAATATTTGTCCCCTTAGACTCTCTGCAGGTTTTCATGTACCAATCATGGAATATGTACATCATCGTTGGTAGAGATCTTTCATCTTTGACGAGAGGCTTCCCGTACACGTATTTTGTGTTCGTCCACCTCCAAGAAATCATAATGTACATCATCGGGCAGGTAATCTTCAAGATTGTTATAACCGGGCACCATGCCGCCCAGAACATTAGCAACAATATCGCTAGACACCTGGAGCGGGGGGAACGATTGGTTCGCTTGTTCGCCGAGCTGGGAAACTTTTTTCCCAGCTCGTCGTTGACCACTGATAGTACTTCCCGACCGTGACGCTTCCTTAAATGACTTTGTAAGAATGCACTCATAGTTGCCTTTCGCCGAAGACTTTGGTGGTTTCTTCAAGGCAGCCAGAGTACGCTTCACTTTTATCGGATCTATCTTCTCCTCCGGAGGTGGATGTATCTTTGCTTTCACCCCTTCAAAGAAGTTATTCACTTTGGCTTGCACGATCTATGTGTTTTCCTCCACGGTCCTCTTGTATGGTAACTTCTCTGGAGTCTTGAGAGAAGGACCGAATTTGTATTGCCTCCTGGCTCTGGCTGTGCTGCTAGATGCCGGAGCAGACGGAGCGGTTACGGCTGTCTTTCCTTTCTTACTAGGCGGAGGAGAAGGACTACGATGCGCCGGAGCAGCCGGAGCGGCGGCGGGTCTCTTGATCCACCCTTGTTGACAAGGCAGAGAAGGAGGAGGCTAGCTGCTCGGGCGCACCGGCGCAGGCAGAGAAGGAGGCGGAGTGCCACCACGCGCCGGAGAAGGAGGCTGAGTGCCCTGATCACTCGCTGGAGGAGGAGGCGGAGGAGGAGGTGGCTGGATTTCCCTGACTTGCCATAGGAGGAGGAGGCGGAGGCATCCAGTTCGGAAGGTTGATGAGCTCCTTCCGCCATAGGCATGCAGTCTTCAGAGAAGAACCCAGCCGAATCTCCCCATCACTCGTAGGGTGGTCAAGCTCAAGGTCCTCAAATCCGTCCGTTATTTGATCCACCATCACCCTAGCATATCCTTCTGGAATCAACTGGCCGTGGTAGGTTGTGCCAGGTTCATTAGGTAAAATAGAGCCAACAACTACCTTGACTTTCAATGTCATCCATCGCGTCATAAGGTGGCAATGTTGAGACTTCGTGATAGCATCCACGGGGTAGCTAGCAGGAGCCGTGAAGCCAGGCTCCAGCTGCTGAGTCTGCTCGATGGAAGCCACGCTGCTTCTCCGCTGAGATGGCGAGGTAGCTTCAGGGGAAGCTTCGGCAGGTCATTTGCTGCGATCTGCTTCTCGTTCCTCTAGCCCTTGTACCCTTTCTTGCAGCGCTTCCAGTTGGCTATGCTCCACTTTCTTCATCCTCTCCTGGGTTTTGTAACCCCCTACGTCCGGAAACCCAGCCTTCCACAGAACGGAGCCTGGCGTGCCTCGTGTCCGTCCAGGGTGCTCAGGATTCCCGAGGGCCATTGTGAGCTCGTCCTTCTCTCTGTCTGGGACGAATGTCCCTTGCTGCATTTTCTCGATATACTCCTTAAGTCTCGTGACGGGTATTCGCAGTTGCTCTTCTGTCCAAACGCACTTCCCTGTTACAGGATCCAAGGTTCCACCAACCCCGAAGAACCAAGTCCGGAAATGGTCTGGCCAGTTCATTGTCTTTGGTTCGACCCCTTTAGCAGTCAGGTCATTCTCAGCCTTGTCCCACAAAGGTCGGGCTTTGAGGTAGCCACCTGACCCCGTGCGATGGTGATGCTTCTTCTTCGCAACATTTTTCTTGTTTGTCGCTAACATCTTCTTACTCTTTTCCGATGTCTTGTGGGCCACAAATGCGGGCCAGTGATCTCTGATCTTCTCATACTTTCCGGGGAATTCTGATGTCAAATCTTCATCGACAAACTCTGTTTTCAGCTCATTCTTCCACCTCATGAATAGTTCTGCCGTCTTCTTAAGAGCATGAGACTTGATCAATTGCTCTTTTACTAGCTTCTCCGGATCCTCCTCTGGCGGTAGGGTGAAATTTGCCTTAAGCGATGTCCGAAGATCTTCTTTCTGCATATCAGAGACATAAGACACTTGAGGGTCTTCATTCTTAGGCTTTAACCATTGCTGGATATTGATCGGGATCTTGTCCCTAACAAGAACCTGGCACTGAGCACGAAATGCATCCCTTGTCCGGATGGGTTCAATCGGCTTGCCATCGCGTGCGATTGTTGTGATCTCAAACCTTTCATCCGAGCGCAACTTTTTCTTCGGGCCTCGTTTCTTTACCGAAGTTGTGCTCGATCCGGAGGGCTAGAGAAAAGAAGAAAGAGGAGAGTTAATTAATATGTGTACATACGAAAACAATGAATGCATCAATTAGCTAGTCAGCACAGGCTTAACTAATATATATGCCTGGCCGGACTCGGTTCGGTCACCGGAGCCGTCATGACGGTCTACTTCTTGTACCGGCATTGGGTCACCGGAGCCATCATAATTATAACCTTCTTCTTCACTACCCTGTCCTTCCGGACCATCAGTGTCGTTGAGAAACGATGCAACGACATCACTTCCTTTTGTGATTATGTCCCCCAACATCTCTTATGTTTCTTCGTCTCGGGGGTGCTCCATAGTTTCTGCAAATATTTACAACATGGCAATTATTATTCAAACATGATAGATGGATATATTAGTGGAAAACGTAGATCTAGCTAGCTAATATAATCACAATAAGGAATCATATTAGTGGCCTCAACGCTGCTTCTCTAGGGTTTGGGGTGGCCTCGGCAACGCTTCAAGGGTTTGGGATGGCCTCGACAACACTTCAAGGGTTTGGGGTGGCCTCGTCGACAACGCTCTTTTAACTTGGTAAATTTGGGTGGCCTCGAGAGAGTTTGTCGGGTAGGGGCGTTGCGGGAGGGGTTAGGAGACCAACATCGTTTTTCTAGGGTTTGGGTGTCCTCGAGAGTTTTGGTCGAGCGAGAGGGCCGGGGAGGGTGCTCCCGTGGTATAGGTTATAACGGTCGAGAGGGGCTATATATATCGACTGCCCCTCATGTCGAAGTTATCCGGGAGGGGGTTATATCAACAACGACGTGACATACATACATGGGAAAATAATGTTATCGGGGAGGGGGTATGTCGACCCCCCTCGTGTTGAAGTTATCGGGAATATATATCGACCGCCCCTCATGTCGAAGTTATCCGGGAGGGGATTATGTTGACAATGATGTGACATACATACATGGGAAAATAATGTTATCGGGGAGGGGGTATATCGACCCCCCCTCGTGTTCAAGTTATCAGGAGGGAGTATATCGACAACGACATACCCGATAAAAATAAGAAGACAAAAGAAGAAATAAAAATTGGAGAAGAAGAAAGGAATAGAAGAGAAGCAATCGAAGAAAAAAAAGAAGAAAAAAAGGAGAAGAAGAAAGGAATAGAGGAGAAGAAGAAAAAAATAGAATTTTTTTTCTATTTTTTTCTTATTCTCCTCTATTCCTTTCTTCTTCTCCTCTTCTTTTTCTTCTTTTTTCCTCTTCATATTTATTTTTCCTCTTCTTCCTCTCCTCTTCTTCTCCTTTCTTCCTCTTCTTATTTTCATTTTCTCCTCCCATTCTTTTTCTTCTTCTTCCTTTCCTAGATATTTAAAAAAATTCTAAAAATAAAACCAACCTAAAATGTACTAAATCAGAGAACATATATAGATAAAACTTTTCTAAAAATCTAACTTGCATATATGTATACTTTAAAACATCATTAATTTCAATTGAAAAATACATACATACATACAAAAAACATGTAAAAAATACATACATACATAAAAAAATACATATATCTAAAAAATACATATATACATATATGAAAATCTAAAAACATGTAAAAAATCTAATACAAATTTAAAAAACAGAATTAATCAAATAAAAATTAACCAGGGGCAGCGCTGGAGACGGCGATGGCGGGGGCGGCTGGCGACAGCGACGGCGGGGGCGGCGAAGGCCCTAGCGCGCGGGGGCGGGCCGCGGGCAGGGGCTCGGGCGCGGGGCAGGATCCGGTGCGGCGCGGCACCGGCGACGACGTGGTCGAGGGCAGGGGCGACGCGGCGACGGCGTCGGAGGCAGGGACGGCGCGGCGACGGCGTCGGAGGCAAGGGCGGCGAGGGCGGTCCGCGAGCAAGGTCTCGGGCGCGGGGCAGAGCGATGACGGCGACGGTGACGGCGACGAGGAGCAGCGCTAGGGCGTCGGGCGGGGAAGACGAACTGAAAGAAATTTTTCACAAGTGCTAATTATATACCCAGGGCATTGGTACTGGTTCGTGGCACCAACCGGTACCAATGCCCCCCTTTAGTCCCGGTTGGTGCCACCAACCGGGACCAAAGGTCTCTTTTCAGCAGCCCAAAGGGTGGGAAGCAGAGGCCTTTGGTCCCGGTTGGTGGCACCAACCGGGACTAAAGGGGGGTCATTGGTACCGGTTGGTTCCATGAACCGATACCAATGTACCCCTTTAATCCCGGTTGTTGCCATCAACCGGGACTAAAGGCCTTGCACTGGCACGATGCGGTGGGATGTTTAGTCCCACCTCACTAGCTGAGAGGGGCGCACAGTGGTTTATAAGCCCCACTGCCGCACCCCTCTCGAGCTCATCTCCATTGCAGGCTTACGGGTCTAATTGTGACTGTTATGCCTGATGGGCCTATTGGGCCTTCTGCGGGCCTGAATCCTGGCCCATGGATCGATTTCTAGTCGTATTCAGGCCATGGTGGCCCAGTAGGTGGCAATTTTTTTATATTTTCCAAGTTTTTTTGTTTTCTTTTTTGCTTTATTTATTTTGTTTTGTTTCTACTTACAACAAAATACTTATTTTTTTATTTTATGTTGTTTCTAATTACTTATTTATTTTATTTTATGATAATTTTTTTGCTATTAAAGTTTCTAACAAAAAAGTTCTTTATGAAAATTATTTTTGCTTTTAGTGATTTTGAACAGAAAATACGTTGATAATTTTAGTTGCATCAATTTCATATAATTTTAGTTTCAATAATACTAGAGGTTGCTTATAATGTTTTGAACAGAAAATACTTTGAGAATTTTAGTTTCATAAATTTTATTTATGTTATTAAAGTTTATTTTATTTTATTTCTACTTATATATTTTATTAAACTTTATATTATTTTGTTACAAATAACTTATTTATTTTATTTTATGATAATTCGTGTACAACACTTATTTATTTTATGATAACTCGTCTGTTAGAAAGGCATTTCATTTTTTTGAACTTATTTGAACACCATAGTTTTTCTGTTTTCAAAATGCACCATTCAAAGCCACATCATCAATTTTCAACCCTTTCTGACTTCATTTGTTATTTTTCATGCATTTACTGATTATTTTGAGATATAAGACCATGAAATTGAAAAACATTTGAAATGAACTCTGAAAAGGTACCAAGTTGGCGTGGTATCATCATTTCACCCACATACCATGTGCGAGAAAGTAGAGAGGGTTACGGCAAAAACTAGATGCACTTCGTGTACAAAACGGACAATCTCTTTCGAAGTATCAGGGTTTCATACGGAAACTCGTCTGTTACAAAGGGATTTCATTTTTTGAACTTATTTGAAGTCCATAGTTTTTCGGTGTACAAAATGCACCATTCAAAGCCACAACATCAATTTTCAACTCTTTCTGACTTCATTTGTTATTTTTCATGTATTTACTGATTATTTTGAGCCATAAAACCACAAAATTGAAAAGCATTTGAAATGAACACTGAAAATGTTCCAAGTTGGCGTGATATCATCATTTTATCCACATATCATGTGCGAGAAAGTAGAGAGGGTTACGACAAAAACTGGATGCACTTCGTGTACAAAACGGACAATCTCTTTCGAAGTATCAGGGTTTCATACGGAAACTCGTCTGTTACAAAGGGATTTCATTTTTTTGAACTTATTTGAACTCCATAGTTTTTTTGTATTCAAAATGCACCATTCAAAGCCACATATTCAATTTACAACCCTTTCTGACTAGATTTGTTATTTTTCATGCATTTACTGATTATTTTGAGCTATAAGACCATGAAATTAAAAAGCATTTGAAATGAACTCTGAAAAGGTTCCAAGTTGGCGCGGTATCATCATTTCACCCATATATCATCATTAATAGAAGTTCGTCATCACATTAAAACCAAATTACATACATAGTTTTCATTGAACAACATATAGCTCTCCAGAGCATCTAATTAAACCATACATTAAAATTATGTAAAACATTTCAATGCAACAACAAATGCGATCATAATCGCAACCAACGTAACAATTGATCCAACTGCATAATGATACCAAGCCTTGGTATGAATGGCATATTTTCTAATCTTTTTAATCTTCAATCGCATTGCATCCATCTTGATCTTGTGATCATCGACGACATCCGCAACATGCAACTCCAATATCATCTTCTCCTCCTCATTTTTTCTTATTTTTTTCTTTAAGTAATTGTTTTCTTCTTCAACTAAATTTAACCTCTCGACAAAAGGGTCGGTTGGAATTTCTGGTTCAACAACCTCCTAGATAAATAAAATCTATGTCACGTTGGTCGGCATAATTGTCATAAACAATAAATGAACCAAATAGTTATGAAAAGATAATATATACCACATCTGAATCATAGACAGGACGAGGGCCTACGGGGGCAGATACCAAAACTATCACACTATATAATAACAAGGAATAATAAAAGTAAGAAACTTAGACAAGTATCTATCTAAAGTAAAAAAATCTTTCAGAAAGAAGATAAGAACAAGAGGCTCACCACGGTGGTGCTGGCGACGAGATCGGCGCGGGCGATCGACGGTGGTGAAGACGGGGACGGGACGTGACGGGCTGCTAAACCTAGACAAATCTTGGGAAAAATGGAGCTCGGAAGTCGAGTTTCGAGAGGAGAAAGATTAACTAGTGTGGCTAGGACATTTCATCGAACACCTAATGTGCATAGGAGGTGAACTAGAGCACCCAAATGCCCTCCCCTCGCTGGCTTGTAAAAACAGAGCATTGTGGAGTGCTCTGCTGCGGCGGTGGGTATATATAGGAAAATTATTTGTTCCGGTTCATGGCATGAACCGGGACTAAAGCCCCCCTTTCTACACCTGTTCATGGTATGAACCGGTACCAATGGCTGTGGGCCAGGAGCGCGGGCCATTGGTCCTGGTTCGTGCCTAAAACCGGGACAAATGGATCCAGACGAACCGGGACCAATGCCCTCGAGGCCCCGCCGGCCCCCTGGGCTCATGAACCGGGACTAATCCCCCCCATGGGTCCCGGTTCAGGAGGAACCGGGACTAATGGGCTGACCAGGCCCGAACGATAGCCCTGTTTTCTACTAGTCCATCGTCGGTGTGGTCCTCATTCGTTCCCCAGTTCACTCCAACAAACCCTAGCCACATAGTGCATCTCAATCGATCCCCAAATCGAACCAAGACACCCTAGCTAGCTGGTAAAGATGGCAGATGCAGTTGCTGATTCGGTCGCCCTGCTAATTGTGCGTTGCCCGGATTGCGGCATGAACGTCCTGACATATGTAGCTCATCGCTGCCAGAACGGCATCGAGCGTTTCTACAAGTGTCATAGTCACATCGTAAGTACAGCTTTTTGGATGTTTTTCATTGGTTTTTTCTCCTTGATTGGTTCAATGTCTCATTCAGTAGCTTTCCCAGCCAGCACGTGGTGGATGCGACTTCTATAGGTGTCCGCAAGCTTACGCCGAGTCGCTTGCTGCTGCAGACCAAAGGTAATGTAAGTTGCAGAGGTCTATGCTTATTAGCAGGGATGGGATTTTGCAGAGGAAATTCGACTCCCCATCTTTGTCTTGGATGGCAATTACAGTCGACTAGCTAGAACTCGCTCTGTCTTATCTGAAACGAACAAACACACACACACACACACACACACCTCTTATGAGGGAAATAACCATATTAATTTAGGTGCAAGGCTCTGAGTGAAATCAGGTTATATTAATTTAGGTGCGACGGCGGCTCTGCAAGTTTGCATTCGGTAAATATGCTCTCTGAAATTAACACATATGGTGAATTATGTAAGAATAGGAAACCAAGTCTGCACTGGGTTTGGCAGCTTCTGGTGTTGGTCGATGCAATCAACAATGGACACTGCCGGAAGGAAACCAAGAACAGGAAGTTTGTCTGTCCTTTGCTCGCTATAACATCATCCGTTTCAGATGTCTTCTAGCTTGTAGTTTTCTTGTGGCTTCTGTGTGGTACAAAACTGAATTTTGGAAATCTACAGAATGAGCAAGATAAGGGCTGCAAATGTCCACAAAGCTTCAAGGGTGACGGCATACACGGCTGCAAAGGTATCACCAGTACAAATATTGATCTGCAACCTTGTGTGCAATATTGTTCCATGTTTGTATGTGCTTATGTACCCCGTCAGTACAAACATTGTTTCTTAGAGTATATTTTAGCATTATTTGTGTTTCATAATTGGTTCAAGACTGATATCTGTGGATGGGGCAATGATAGAATTCACCATATGTGTAAACTAGCACCGGCAAACCTGGAACAATGGCTGAAGTATTGAACTGTTTGAGCTTCTTAATTCGGTAAGATTTGTACTGTACTTGAACTCTGAAATTTGGTTTTGACTAAAGATAGTAAGATTTTGGCTATGATAGTGACAAAATATCATTTTTATTCTTCAATCAAAATTCAGTTATCTGATAGTGACTTTGATACATTATGTTTGTTTCACTATTTAGGCATCACGAATTTTCATGACAAGGATGATGAAAGAGTAGATGATCATCAGGAAGAAAATTTGGCATTTTTCAGTACTAACACAATTCAGGCATGCTTGCATGACATTTAGGCATGTTTGCATCCTTTCAGTACTATCACAGTTCACATGAAAACTGACAAAAAGTAAATTCACATGGCACTCTGAATATAAATTCACATAGGCAGATTCATCGACCATCTAATCATTTCATCCCAAGTTCACTTAATAATCTTTTTTTTGCATGGAAGTTCACTTAATAATCTGACATTTCAAGTTAACCAAGTGAGGATTTGACCCAATCTGTCTTTTTGGTAAATTCACATGGAAGAGTAAGTCTTTTTGGTGCCATATTTGAACCTTCAGATGGAACAGTTGAAGCTCGGATTATTGTTTATCACAAGGGTTGTTCAAAACTGCAGTTATAATGCAATTTGACTGATTTTGTTACTCCCATAGAGCAAATGTGAAATACTGCAAGGGCCAAGGAAAACAGTGTCATTGCTTGGGAATTATGTCAAGCCGGAGAGTGGTGTTTTTCTTCCACTTTCTCTATGCTATCTCGAATAGAAGTTTCCAAAAATTATATCGATTGTTTCCAAATACTCCTCACTGATTGTTTCCAAATACTCCTCACTGATTGTTTCCAAAACTATATTGATTATTTCCAAAAACTCCTCACTGATTGATTGTTTCCAAGCATCTTTCATTGTATCCAAACACACTGTTGGTAGTTTTGAAAAACTCATCACTGATTGATTGTTTTCCAGGAGTACCTACAAGAGGCAGGGTGAGGAAGGAGCAACGGTTGGAGTCACAATAACAAGAGAGGCGATGGTGGGGAAGGATCGATTATGCCACTCAGGTGGCGATTCCACCAGCACTGCTACTAGCTCGATCTACGGGGTGGCGATTCTGCCACTCAGATGGCCGGCGGCTGCGGCGGGCGGTGGAACTAGAAGATTGATCGCGTAGGTGAGTGGCTGCGCAGATGGGCGCCAAAATCGCGCCAGTGGGCGGCGGCGGCACCATGCAGCTGGGCGGCGGCTGCCCCCTTGCGATTGTGCAGGCGATGGATGGAGGAAGAAGCAGACGGGGACCTATTTCAAACAGTTTTGGAAGTACGAGTTCTTGTTTTTTTGCTAAAATCCAGTCTTTTTGGACGGTGTTCGCACACGAACACGTCACCGTGTACCTCAAACACCGAGGGTGATACACCGCAGCTCACGTCGAAGGAGACCCGTCCGAAAGCGCGGTACGCAACACAATCTGGCGGACGCTTTTGTAGACCTGAAACCCCACACGCTCGGGAGGGACCCCGTCAGGGCGCGCGGTGGCTATGGGCTGCCCTAGGTCGGCCTGACCGCCCCTAGGGCCTCGAGGTTCGCCGCCCTGCAATGAAGAAAAACGAACGAAGAACGAGGAAGAAGAAGAACAAGGGAGAAGGTAAAAGTAAAGGTAAAAGTGGTAGATGATTTGTTCGATTGTGTGTTATTGTTCAATCGGCCATCACCTCTTATCTATATAAGAGGCGGATGGACTTCCCATACAAGAAAAGGACTCAACTAGCCGTCCAAATCATCAAAACCTAATAAAACACGGACTATTCACGACCCCCGGCCCGGATGATCCGGACTAGCCCAGTTTTCTGACAGCAGCTTACTGTTTTGGCTCTAGAATCTACATACGACCTTGGATTTGGATGTGTCTTATATCAAAACAACCGCCTCAACAAGACGCGCAACTTTCATGCTGAACACTTTTTGATCTGAGGCCATCTTGAGGGGGTTATGGGCCGTTTTCTAAAGTCTGCAGCAGAAAAATTTGTCCGGGCGTCCGGACGATTGCCCGGATTGTCCGACCTTTACCCGGATAATCCGGGACTTGACCCAGATCATCCAGCTTCAGCACCAACCTTCTGGAATCTTGGTGCTCCAATTACCCGGATGATCCGGACCCCGGCCCAGATGATCCGGCCAACATTGCTGCAGTTCACGGTTTTGCCTATAACTTTTGCATACGACCTTAGATGGGGACGATCTTTATATCAAAATCGTCCGTTTCAATGAGATGAAGAACTTCGCAGTTATAAATTTTTCCATCAGAGGCCGTCTTAATTAGGTTCCATGCCATTCTCTAATCTGATGTCAACACGAGTATCTCCGAAATTGGCATATCTTTTGCCCTCGAGCTCCGTTTTAGACCATCTTCATATGTATCTTGATCTTCTCTAAGAGAGCCATCTCATGGTGACATTTAACAATAAGTTTGAATTAATCTTGACATAGCTTCAAGCTACTCTTTATAACTGTGCCACTTTTGAGCGTCAACACATGCCCCCCTGTTTTTCGGTAAAGCTAGTGTTCGAAAAATAACATGCACCGTGTTGGTTCTAAGGACGATGTCAACACTCCATCGGCCATTTATATGCTTAGGGCGATAATTATATATTGGCCATCATTTTTTTGAATCCTTGATGCAAGCTTGGGCGAAACCTTCTCAACTTCATTAACAATCCGATGATAAGGTCCCATAGATAAGTATCTCAAGGTCATCATCCAAACCATCTTGCTCACCCTTTTGCTAGGATTTTGTAAATAATCAACAATAAACTTTCTTCAAACCTTACTTTTTGCCTGCATAAAAAATCATTAGTGGCCGAAGCGATGGACTTCGGTTCAGCCTTACCTATGTTGACGAGACTAAGCATCGGCTATTGATAGAAATACAATACACCATGATTAACATAGTAGCCGGATGCTTGCTGTGCCAACTCTTTTGAATTGTCATGCCTAGAAATATGAACAGTTTTAAAAGCAACGCAAGGTAAATTTTGCATCTAGGCATACCTCAAGATAAACTACAAGTGATTCGTCAAAACATTCATAACCCATGGATATTTGCTGCATTACTCATAACGAATCACCGAAAGCCTCAATATGTATAGCACCTATGGCAACCAAAAGCTCCAAACCGAATAAATTTCATATTTGGCTTTTATTATTGTGCAAAAATATTTTAAGTGGTATGAGGCTTGTTTTGGTCTCCTATTGAACTAAGGACGATGTTAGGATACTACACCGGCCATGCATTGACATAATCTTAGGACGATAGATAAATATTGGCCGTTACCATGTAAACTTTATTCAAAGCACATATAGCCGAAATAAACAAATGAAATGATAAATCAAGTATTTCGGCTCTTTGAATCAGCAGCAAACTTGTAGCTAATCAAATGTATAGTGATTTGGTAATACCCTTTCATGATGTAAGAAATTATATTGCATCCATGGATTAAAATAAGCCCGTTGAGGGTTACCAATCGTACCTGACGACGAATTCCATGGCATAGGCGTTAATGGCATAGTTGAAGAATATGGATAATGTGTAGACCGAAGATGCTGAAACCTTCGGCTTGGTCCTTCATAGTTTTCACTATTTTCCTTCTTCACCTTTGCTGCACTCCTTGTAATGGAAACTTGCACATAATTCTTATCTTGAGTACTTCCTTTGGGAACCCATGCCATGTTCCTTTCTTCAAGTTCTTGTGTACTAAGCTTTTGTAACTCCTTCTTTTGCCAATATGATAAGCCGAGTGAGCACCTCGACTGTGATTTTGTTACAACCAATGGTAACTCTTTTTGGGCCTTGTGCACCCTCAACTTCTTTTCTTCGGATTTGGCACTCTGATTTTTATCAATTGATTGCTTCACTTCTTTGCCTTTTGTAGCCAATGTCAACACTTTAATTGGCTCTTTGTTATTTGAGATCAAATCTGAAGCAGCACACTTATGACCATCTCTTTTCACATGGTAAACTTGCTTTACCACCTCTTTCTTCTTCCTTGAGCTCTAGACCGATTCCTTATGATTGAAACGGTCTTTGACGCGTGATTGTTCAAATGTTGATCTCCTTGGAGCTGCATAGTACTGGTGAGATGGTCTAGAATAAGATGGATAATATGCCCTTGTATCATACCTGTCCCATGATGAATATGTATCTATATGAGCATAGGGAGGCATCCACAGCATTGGCATTGGCGGCCCAAAATAAGGATATGAATATGTTGCATTAAAATTATCACTTTGCCAATACCAATCCTCATATTTGCGCCTTGGGGGTGATCTTGGTTTCTTTGCATGATTTGACCGATAAACATTCTTCTCTTCACTCTTCTTTTGATATTTATCCAATAGTTCAGCGAAGGTGATTTTTGATCTCTTACACTTGCGCTTATTCCGGCCTTTGTTTTCTTTTGGTTTGCTTTCATCGATCATTGGATTTGCTTGCTACCCCCCCCCCCAGTCCTTGGCGTCTCCATTGTAGCTTCGATGGAACTCTCGCCCTCAAGATTATGCTCATTATGCTCTTCAACAATTTCTTTACTTGAAAGCTTGATCCCATCACCTGCAGCTTTTACATTCTCTTTAAATGGATCGTCTTGAAGCAGCCCATGCAAAAACTTTTTGCCATCGGGACCAATCGGAATAGACTGGTCATCTCTTGGTGTTTCAACAAACTTCAATCGTCCTTTTTCAATGGCCGATTTAACTATTTGACGAAACATGTTGCAATCCTCAAAATTATGCTTGGACGAATCATGCAACTTACAATACATTCGTCCTTGGATTGATGGCTTAACATGGTGACCAAGAATTGTAATGTAATTATTTTTCAGCAATAAATCAAATATTTGATCACACATGCTTGAATTGAAGGTATACTTCTTGTTTTCTAGCCGATCTTGTTGTTTGAACGGCTTTGGAGATAAGCAAACGAATGGTTCAGATTTGGAATCTCCCCATTCGGCTATGCATTGTGTTTTCCACTCTATCTCCGATGTCTTTGGATAAGATATTATATTAGCATCGATTTTCTCAATAGAATTTAACCTTGGCTTTAAATTTTTGAAACGAAGATATTTAGAACATACATGTCTCAGTTGAGACCAAGTGCATGCCAGGTACGAAATAAGCAAAGCTACCCAACTAGATATGAACTTTACATAAAGCAATGGGGAAAGCTTTGGTTGTAACAATAAGTCATTATCGGTCTTTATAAATGGCGTAATGGGTTGACCGATATGTTCCATAACAGGTTTATTGCTAACAAGTAAATTACTCTTCTTCATTGGTCTTTCAAAATTACTTATGAGAATATTTCTTATAGATGCATCAATAATGAAGTTGCGACCAAATCTGAAAATAGGTAAATTACTCTTTATGCATACCTCTTCAAATATGTTGGGAGAGCATGATGGTGGTGCCACTTGAAGAACATCTTGCTCCGTCTTTGGATGGCTCCCCAACACCTTGTCATTATCTTTTTCTTGATTCCGTGCATCATTGCTTTGAAGATCCATGTCAGCCGAACTTTGTTCGGCTACTTGTTCTTGTCCTTGAGGCTCATCAATTTCTATGGCACGAAACTCATAGGGCGGGAAGTTGGTTCCATTGACTTCGGAAAAATCAAGTATGGTTGTTTTGCTATGCTTTCCATGCCCTTTCTCAAAAATGCTAGCCTCTTTGGATTTGATGGACTCAGAATGTATACTACTTGATTCAGCTTTTCTAATAACCGAATTTTCTTTGTTACCTGAATCAACAACTTTATCTTTTTGAATTTGCAAGGCTTCTCGCTCTCGCCTAATTTTAGCCCACATCTCAGCTTGGCGAGCTTTAAACTTTTTCATCTCAATTTTCATCCACTCATCATGAGATTGCCCCCCAATACTTTGAGACTCTTTCGGCAATGAGGTGCCGAAACTTTGCGATTGTTTAGGTGGTACACTGGATGGTACAACACTGTGCGACTGCATCATTTGCACAACTCTAGCTTTTACAGCAGCAAAATCATGAGGCTTCCCGCCATCTATTAGTTCCTGGCGAATAGAGTTGCACAAATCACAAGAGAATGTAAGCTTGTTCTCAATTACCCAGTCTGGATATGGTTGCCCCCTAATGCTTTTAGACTCTTTTGGCAATGAGATGTTGCCGAAATTCTGTAATTATGTAGGGGGGACATGACATGCCACGGTAGTAGGTGAAGGCATTTGTGCTCTTGCAGAAGTTTCACTTATTCGGCCATGACCATTAAGGTGCGGAGCCGAATCATGGACATCAACAGTTGCATATGGTGCCAAAAAACTAGTAGCATGAGGTGTAGCATATGATGTTTGAGGGTAATTGGCCGAATAACTAGTAGTAGCATGGCCAATTCCCCTATCCACCAGCATGTTTGGATTAACATGTTGCAAATTAGTTGCAGATGAATAAAAAGATGAAACACTATGTTGCATGCCATTGAAAGATCCTACATGGGGTGTTTCAACTTGATTAACCGAACTCATCATGTTGTTCATCGGCATATAGATTTGTGGGGTTGCCGATGCATGGGAGTTAGGATACATATGTTGCATGTTGCTAAAATTGTATAAAGTTGAAGCATGAATATTATTTTGAATCGGCTGTTGCACATAATTAGATGCATGATTGATAAAACTAGGGCTAGCCGATACATATGTTCATTAGACGATCTAGCAACAATATATGCATTATTTGCATCTACATAAGTGAATCGAGTATTCATATTACCTTTGTAGATCGCAAACCCTAGATGACGATCTCTTCGTAGCAAAAACAGGTCGGAGACCATTCAAAGCTTCGTCCCCACCGAAGTTGCCAAAAAGTGTGTTCGCACACGAACACGTCACCGTGTACCTCCAACGCCGAGGGTGATGCACCGTAGCTCACGTCGAAGGAGACCCGTCCGGAAGCGCGGTACGCAAGACAATCCGGCGGGCGCTTTTGTAGACCCGAAACCCCACACCCCCGGGAGGGACCCCGTCAGGGCACGCGGCGGCTATGGGCTGCCCTAGGTCAGCCTGACCACCCCTAGGGCCTCGAGGTTCGCCGCCCTACAATGAAGAAGAACGAACGAAGAATGAGGAAGAAAAAGAACAAGGGAGAAGGTAAAAGTAAAGGTAAAAGTGGTAGATTATTTGTTCGATCGTGTGTTGTTGTTCAATCGGCCATCACCTCTTATCTAGATAAGAGGCGGATGGACTTTCCGTACAAGAAAAGGACTCGCCTAGCCGTCCAAATCATCAAAATGTAATAAAACACGGACTATTCATGACCCCCGGCCAGGATGTCCGGCTCAAGGCCCGATGATCCAGCTTAGCCCAGTTTTCTGACAGCAGCTTACTGTTTTGGCTCTAGAATCCACATACGAACTCGGATTTGGATGTTTCTTATACCAAAAAACAACCTCCTTGATGAGACGCACAACTTTCATGTTGAACACTTTTTGATCTGAGGCCATCTTGAGGGGGTTTCGGGCCGTTTTCTAAAGTCTGCAGCAGAAAAACTTGTCCGGACGTCCAGACGATTGCCCGGATTGTCCGGCCTTTACCCGGATCATCCGGGACTTGACCCAGATCATCCGGCTTCAGCGCCAACCTTTTGGAATCTTGGTGCTCCAATTACCTGGATGATCTAGACCCCGGCCCGGATGATCCGGCCAACATTGCTGCAGCGGACGGTTTTGCCTATAACTTTTGCATATGACCTCAATGGGGACGATCTTTATATCAAAATCATCCGCTGCAATGAGACGAAGAACTTTCTAGTTGTAAATTTTTCCATCAGAGGCCATCTTAATTAGGTTCCATGCCATTCTCTAATCTGATGTCAACACGAGTATCTCCGAAATTGGCACATCTTTTGCACTCGAGGTCCGTTTTAGACCATCTTCATATCTATCTTGATCTTCTCGAAGAGAGCCATCTCATGGTGACTTTCAACAATAAGTTTGAATTAATTTTGACATAGCTTCAAGCTGCTCTTTATAACTGTGCCACTTTTGAGCGTCAACAGACGGATAGGTTATTATCTTGTGAAATTCTGACTTGAATTCACTGTGCTTTGTGTAAATACGAACCAAGAGATTCTTTTGCCTTCTTCCGCACGTGCCACTTGCACGTGAGTGGTGTCTGGCATCACTTTCTCTATTGCTATCTCCATTGATTTGCATATACATGTCAGGATACAATACATTCTATCCAAGTAACAAACTGAAAATAGAGTTGTATGAACAAAAGAGCCTGCTGGCTTTAGTGGTAATAAAGCAAAAAAAAATTAGGCATCATTGGCGATCATTAGAGAATGGGTGACAGATAGGGTGGATGCTAAAGAAAGTTTTCACTACTAGACACATCATTTTTTCTCTTACATGTGAGCACATTTTGCGGTTGCTTTCCGGCTTTCCGCCCATCACGCTAAAACGGCCATGTACAAAGGTAACACGTGCAAGGTGGACCGCCCACCACCGTTAGCTTAGATGGTGTTGTCTGCGTATACCACGTTTGTATTGGACGTATCAATCTTGTTTCTATACAGTCGCATTTACTACAAGCTGAAACACGTTGTTGTCTCATTGGTACGCCTGCCGGGAGCAGGCGAGCTCGTCCATACCATCGCCGCTATCATTAGACGTCTTTTACTTTGTTGTTGCAAGTTTTACGTAGCTGTTACGGGCTGAGCAAGAACCGTTCTTACCTACGCATCAAAACCATAACGATATTTCGTCAAGTTAGTGATGTTTTAACCTTCAACAAGGACCGGACGTAGTCACACTCGGTTCAACTAAAGTTGGAGAAACTAACACCCGCCAGCCACCTGTGTGCAAAACACGTCGGTAGAACCAGTCTCGCGTAAGCGTACGCGTAATGTTGGTGCGGGCCGCTTCATCCAACAATACCGCCGAACCAAAGTATGACATGCTGGTAAGCAGTATGACTTGTATCGCCCACAACTCACTTGTGTTCTACTCGTCATATGACATCTACGCACAAACCTGGCTCTGATGCCACTGTTGGAGAACGTAGTAATTTCAAAAAAATTCCTACACACATGCAAGATCATGGTGATGCATAGCAACGAGAGGGGAGAGTGTCGTCTATGTACCCTCGTAGACCGTAAGCGGAAGCATTATGACAACGCGATTGATGTAGTCGTACGTCTTCACGATCGACCGATACCAGCACCAAAGTTACGGCACCTCCACGGACTGCACACGTTCAGCTCGGCGACGTCCCACGAACTCACGATCCAGTAGAGCTTTGAGGGAGAGCTTCGTTAGCACGACGTGATGACGGTAATGATGAAGTTTACCGACGCAGGGCTTCGCCTAAGCACCGCTATGATATGACCGAGGTGGATTATGGTGGAGGGGGGCACTGCACACGGTTAAGAGAGATCAATGATCAACTTGTGTGTCTATGGGGTGCCCCCTCCCCCGTATATAAAGGAGTGGAGGAGGGGGAGGGCCGGCCCTCTCTATGGCGCGCCCTAGGGGAGTCCTACTCCCACCGGGAGTAGGATTCCCCCCTTCCAAGTTGGAGTAGGAGAGGGTAGGAAAGGGAAGGAGGGAGGAAGGAAAAGGGGGCCGGCCCCCTTCCCAATTCAGATTGGGCTTGGGGGGCGGGGCTCCTTTGCTCCTTTCCCCTCTTTTCCACTAAGGCCCAATAAGGCCCATATAACTCCCGGGGGTTCCGGTAACCTCCCGGTGCTCCAGTATATTCCCTATCTCACCTGGAACCATTCGGATGTCCAAATATAGTCGTCCAATATATCAATCTTTATGTCTCGACCATTTCGAGACTCCTCGTCATGCCCGTGATCATATCCGGGACTCCGAACTACCTTCGGTACATCAAAACACATAAACTCATAATACCGATCGTCACCGAACGTTAAGCGAGCGGACCCTACGGGTTCGAGAACTATGTAGACAGGACCGAGACACGTCTCCGGTAAATAACCAATAGTGGAACCTGGATGCTCATATTGGTTCCTACATATTCTACGAAGATCTTTATTGGTCAAACCGCATAACAACATAAGTTGTTCCCTTTGTCATCGGTATGATACTTGCCTGAGATTTGATCGTTGGTATCTCAATACCTAGCTCAATCTCGTTACCGGCGAGTCTCTTTACTCATTCTGTAGTGCATCGTCCCGTAACTAACTCATTAGTCACATTGCTTGCAAGGCTTATAGTGATGTGCATTACCGAGAGGGCCCTGAGATACCTCTCCAACAATCGGAGTGACAAATCCTAGTCTCGATATATGCCAACTCAACGAACACCATCGGAGACACCTGTAGAGCACCTTTTATAATCACCCAGTTACGTTATGACGTTTGGTAGCACACAAAATGTTCCTCCGGTATTCGGGAGTTGCATACTCTCATAGTCATAGGAACATGTATAAGTCATGGAGAAAGCAATAACAGTAAACTAAACGATCAAGTGCTAAGCTAACAAAATGGGTCAAGTCAATCACATCATTATCCTAATGTTGTGATCCCGCTAATCAGATGACAACTCATGTCTATGGCTAGGAAACTCAACCATCTTTGATCAACGAGCTAGTCAAGTAGAGGCATACTAGTGACACTATGTTTGTCTATGTATTCACACATGTATTATGTTTCCGATTAATACAATTCTAGCATGAATAATAAACGTTTATCATGATATGAGGAAATAAATAATAACTTTATTATTGCCTCTAGGGCATATTTCCTTCACGAGGAGGGGCGGCTAGAGGAGAGAGGAGTAGGGGGGATGAGGGAGGAGGAGAGCCAGCTAGAGGAGGGAGGAGTGGGGGGAGGGAGGAAGGGTGGCTAGAGGAGGAAGGAGGGAGAAGGAAGAGGAGGAGGAGGCTTACCCAGGCCAGGAGATGGCGGCTACGGCGGTGATGGTAGGAGGAGGACGGTCGTGATGGTGACATAGTGAAGACAGGGAGAGTGAGGAACCGGCAGGGCGGGGGGATAAGGCCGGCTTAGCAACAGCACGGGCCACGGCCCAGCGCTACTGCTAAAAGCATTAGCTATAGCACGGGTCCCAAACCTGCGCTGCTACTAAGTGGGGACGGGCAGACGGACACTGCCAAGAAACTTTGACAAAAAAGGGTCCCCCCGATTTATATTATAAAACAACGGCCAAAGCACATAGTAACAACGGTACAACAACAAAAGAACGAAAGAAAAAACACAAAAGTCTTGCTGGGGGAACAACACAACAATCCTCAAAGAGCAAAGCCCTAAACAACTAGTCCGGCTCCGGAGGTAGTGGAGGGAGCGGTGGAGTGATGTGGCTTGAGACTGCGTCAGTATTTCCCCAAAGAGGAAGGGATGATGCAGTACAGCTATGGTAGGTATTTCGCTCGGTTATGAAACCAAGATATCAATCCAGTAGGAGAACCAAGCAACACTATGTAAATGGTACCTGCACACAAAGAGCAACTCCTCGCAACCCAACGCATAAGAGGGGTTGTCAATCCCTCCTCGGTAAAAAGATAGATTGGTTTGTAGGTGTTTGGATAAATAGGTCTGAATGAAACGCATAATAAAATAAATAAAGAAAAAGTGCAGCAAGATACTTTTTGGGTTTTTGGAATAATAGATCTGAAAATAAATGCGATGGAAAAATAGATAGGAAAGCAATATCATAAAAGATAGACCAATCGTAGATTTCACTAGTGCCTTCTCTTGAGAAAATATCATACTGTGGGTAAACAAATTACTGTTGGGAAATTGATCGAATAATTATGATGATATCCAAGGCAATGATCAATAAATAAGCATCACGTCCAAGATTCGTATACCGACTCCTGCCTGCACCTACTACTGCTACACACATCGATCGCTATCCAGCATGCATCTAGTGTATTAAGTTCATGGAGAAACGGAGTAATGCAGTAAGAATGATGACATGATGTAGAAAAGATCTAATCATGTAGGAATAGACCCCATATTGTTATCCTTAATAGCAACGGTACATGCGTACCTCGTTGTCCCTTTTGTCACTGGGAGAGGACACCGCAAGATCGAACCCATCACAAAGCATCTCTTCCCATGGCAAGAAAAATCGATCTGGTTGGCCTAACTAAACCAAAGATTCAAAGAAGAAATACGAGGCTATAAATAATCATGCATATAAGAGATCAAAGAAGATTCAAATAATATTCATAGATATAGATCTGATCATAAATTAAAAGTTCATCAGATTCCAACAAACACACGCAAAAAGGTTTACATCAAATAGATCTCCAAGAGACCATTGTATTGAGAATCAAAAAGAGAAAAGAAGCCATCCATCTACTATATACGGAACCATAGGTCTATGGTGGACTACTCACGTATCATCGGAGAGACACCAATGAGGATGATGAACCCCTCTGTGATGGTGTTAGATTGGATCTCGTGGTTCTGGAACTTGCGGCGGCTGGAATTGTGTTTCGTCTGCTCCTCTAGGGCTTCTGGAATATTTGGGAATTTATAAGGTGAAGAGACAGTGCAGAGGACCTCCATGGGACCCACAACCCACCAAGGCGCGCCTGGGCTCCTGGGCGCGCCCTGGTGTCTTGTGGTCCCCGCGGGATCCCCCTCTTGTCCTTCCTTGACTCACAAGTTTCCTTCTGATCCAAAAGAAATCTCCAAAAAAAATCGTGCCATTTGGACTTCGTTTGGTAGGGATATTCTGAAGTAAAAAAACAAGTAAAAAATAGCAACTGGCATTGGGCACTATGTTAATAGGTTAGTCCCAAAAAATGATATAAAGTTGCTATAAAATGATTGTAAAACATCCAAGAATGATAATATAACAGCATGGAACAATAAAAAATTGTAGATATGTTGGAGACGTATCATGGAGCAAGCGGAGGAGCAAGTCTGGCAGCGGTGGAGCGCAGTCCGGAGATCATCCTGTCGATGGAATCACGATTGTGCCGCTTGCTAAGCGGCCTCCAAAGCTGTAGAAAGCCAGACATTTTGAAAATGGCATCAGTCGCATGGGAGGGGATGATGTGTTCAATCACCAATTTATTTTGCACGTTCCAAAGTGTCCAAAGGAGCATCCCGGCCGCAACACAAAGGGTGGGGCGCGCTGGCGTCAGAAGACTACGTGCTTTCAAGAACATGTTTGGGAAGTTGTTATGGGTCCAACTCCCACCAACAATCTTGCGGAAGCATGACCAAAGGAACCTAGCCGCAGGGCACACAAAGAAGATGTGATTTGAATCCTTAGGGACTGCACACAAGGGACACATCCCATCGAAAGGGCCGTTGCACTTGAGCACCTTCGTCCCTGACGGAGGCCTGCCCCTAACAAGTTGCCAGAGGAAGATCCTAATCAAAGGCAATTTGATGTCCCAAAGGAGGGAGAGCTCATCCAGCCCTGGAGAGGGAAGGATAGCCCAATAAAGTGACCTGGAAGAGAGCTGGCCGTTGGTCTCCAATGACCAACGCGTCGAGTCCTCATCGAGAGAAGGCGTGTGGAGGGAGACACATGCCACGAGCTCCTCCCATAAGTCGCGCTCAGCCGGCCTGAAGGTACGACGGAAACCTATGTTGCCTAAATCCGCTAAGGTTGATGTTACCGACAAGTGCGGTTTGTCACATATACTAAACAAGGGCTGGAACCAGATAGCGAAGGGACGGACTCCAGACCACCGGTCCAGCCAGAAGAGTGTGGAGTTCCCGCGTCCAATAGAGATCGAAGATCCAAGACACAGAGCTGGCATGAGCTGGATGATCGTTTGCCAGAACTGGGAGCCCCCAGAACGTATGGAAAAAGACAGGGGCTGACCACGCAAATATATACTTTGCGCGGATAATGTCTAACCACAGGCCGCCCTCCCCCGAGGTGATCCGCCATAAGCATTTAGACAACAGGGCAATGTTCATGCGCTTAGAGGACATCACGCCAAGACCACCTTGGTCTTTGGGCTTACAGATTTTCGACCATTTCACCATATGGTACTTATGTTTGCCACCCTTGTTGGCCCAAAAGAAATGGGACTGATATTTGGTGATGACCTAGTGAAGGGTCAAGTAAGACTATAGAATCCCATCAGGTATCATCAGGACACCCACATAGCATGTGCAAGAAAGTAGAGAGGGTTACGGCAAAAACTGGATGCACTTCGTGTACAAAACGGACAATCTCTTTCGAAGTATCAGGGTTTCACATGGAAACACGTCTGTTACGAAGGGATTTCATTTTTTTGGACTTATTTGAACTCCATAGTTTTTTTGTGTTCAAAATGCACCATTCAAAGCCACATCATCAATTTTCAACCCTCTCATGAATAGATAAGTGACCAAATTAATAGAAGTTTATCATCACATTAAAACCAAAGTACATACATAGTTCTCATTGAACAACATATAGCTCTCTAGAGCATCTAATTAAACATACATTGAAATTATGTAAAATATTTCAATGCAACAACAAATGCAATCATAATCGCAACCAAGGTAACAACTGATCCAACTGCATAATGATACCAAGCCTCGGTATGAATGGCATATTTTCTAATCTTTTTAATCTTCAACCGCATTGCATCCATCTTGATCTTGTGATCATCGACGACATCCGCAACATGCAACTCCAATATCATCTTCTCCTCCTCAATTATTCTTATTTGTTCCTTCAAGTAATTGTTTTCTTCTTCAACTAAATTTAACCTCTCGACAATAGGGTCAGTTGGAATTTCCGGTTCAACAACCTCCTAGGTAAATAAAATCTATGTCACGTTGGTCGGCATAATTGTCATAAACAATAAATGAACCAAATAGTTATCAAAAGATAATATATACCACATCTGAATCATAGACAGGGCGAGGGCCGACGGGGGCGGATACCAAAACCATCGCACTATATAATAACAAGGAATAATAAAAGTAAGAAAATTAGACATGTATCTATCTAAAGTAAGGATTTTTTCTTTCAGAAAGAAGATAAGAACAAGAGGCTCACCACGGTGGTGCCGGCGACGAGATCGGCGCGAGCGATCGACGGCGGTGAAGACGGGGACGGGACGTGACAGACCGCTAAACCTAGACAAATCTCGGGGAAAATGGAGCTCTAAGGTCGAGTTTCGAGAGGAGAAATATTAACTAGTGTGGCTCGGACATTTCATCGAACACCTCATGTGCATAGGGGATGAGCTAGAGCACCCAAATGCCCTCCCCTCGCCGGCCAGAAAAAACAGAGCACTGTGGAGTGCTCTGCTGTGGCGATGGGGTATATATTGGCAACTCATTTGTCTCGGTTCATGGTAGAAACCGGGACTAAAGCCCGGTAATCTGTCCCGGTTCAAGCCACGAACCGAGACCAATGGTTGTGGGCCAAGAGCGAGGACCATTGGTCCCGGTTCGTGCCTAGAACCGGGACAAATGGGTCCAGACGAACCGGGACCAATGCCCACGAGGCCCCGGTCGGCCCCCTGGGCTCATGAACCGGGACTAATGCCCCCCATGGGTCCCGGTTCGTGAAGAACCAAGACTAATGGGCTGGCCAGGCCCGAACCAAAGCCCTGTTTTCTACTAGTGCTTGGAGAGCCACCTGCCCTGCCAAGGTTCTACTCTATATTGGACCTTGGACACAGTCGGCCGAAGGTCCTTCTCGAGTATGCGGGGGTCACTAATGGGCACGCGCAAATACGAGGTTTGGAACGTGCCAAGCCGACAATTCAGCCAGTTCGCAATCCGGAGGCGCTCGGCATCAGAGTACCCAAGGACCATGACCTCGCTCTTGGCGAAGTTAATGGTCAGGCCTAACTTCTCCTGGAAGCAAAGGAGCGGGAATTTGAGATGGCAAATGTCCTCGTCAGACCCCTCGACCATCAGGATCGTGTCGTCGGTGTATTGGAGGTGCGTAATGCCCTCCCTCCCCAAAAGATGGCCACTGACACCCTTGATATGTCCGGTCCTCTTTGCCAAGTCCAACATCGACGCTAAGGCGTCAACCACCAGATTAAAGAGGAAAGGGGAGAGAGGGTCCCCTTGGCGGACACCCTGCTCCATCTGGAAGTAGGGTCCCACCTCCCCATCGATGTTCACCGCAGAGCATCCACTCAACAATAGCTACATTACCCTAGTGATCCACCTTGGATCGAAGCCCTTTTGGCTCAACACCTCCCGAAAGAAGGACCAGTGAATAGTGTCGTAAGGCTTGTGGAAATCGATTTTGATGAGCACTGCTTTAAGATGCTTCCTCTTAATCTCGTGGAGAACCTTGTGGAGAACCAGTATTCCATTCAATATGAACCTTTCCTTGATGAAGGCAGATTGGTTCGGATGGGTGATCCGCAGAGCCAGTAGGACCGCCCTAGTGGCGTACCCCTTGGTGAGGATCCGACTGCCAAGAAACTTTTAGGACCTCCAGTAGTATTTTGGGTGATTGCTTTGCATGTGTTTCCGTGGGCTTTGAACGTTTATTATGAGAGCAGATTCCATGTCGCCGATGAAGCCCGTACCTACCCCTGACGCTTCTCCATAATATCTTAGTTGACCAAAATTTCTGGAAAATTCAAGCCATCCGAACTTCTCTTCCGGATAATGGTGTTCATCCTCCGCACCGTGCACAATGGCCATCGGCACGGCGATCATCCGCACGGTATCTATTCCTCGATACATGCTTGTGGTACTACCGAACTGAAGAAACAGTGGAGCACATACAATGTTTTTAGTGTCATTGAGATGTATGCTACGTGATACTATGTGAAGATTTCGCCTTGATCCTAAACATTTGCAGCCAGATGATTCTTTTTATAGTGATGTGTACTCTCCCTGGAGGGGAACATGCCATTATAAACATTCCTAATTTTATTCTTGTTCATATTTTGAAATTGTACGTTGCGGGAGCTACCTGAGAGAAGATTTGAGCTATCTTTTTCCTTTCCGTTCACAAGAATGAAGCCATCTACAGAAGGATTCTTGTTCCAGGGGAGGAGGAGAAACTAGGAAAGCGATTTCCAGACTCGGCCTGCTGCCCGACCAACTAATCGGTGTTGTCAAAAAATAAACCTAATTACTTCATGGTGCACGCGCACTTTTTAAACAAAACGAGCGGTCTCGCTCTCACAGCACATGTATGCGTTAATTTATTTGTCCGCTAGTGCACGTAGGCGTGGCATTAAATGCGTTCACACTGCTCCTTTAGTTTTAGAAAGACAAATCCATCTGCATTTATTTCGGGTTTTTAAAAATTCAAAAAGCTATATCTTTCAAACTGCACGTCCGAATTCAAATGCGTTTTCACCATTGGAATCCTCGCGACGGGATCTTTGAAACTAGATCCCCCATGGGTATATTTCAACAAAAGAAATTCGATGCCAACTTTGGAGCTATATGGTGCAACTTTAGTATTGCATGGTGTAACTTTTTTTAAAAACCAATTTTAGAGCTGCATGATCCAACTTCCGATGAGGCTACAACATAGCAATCATAACAAGCGACTTTTGCGATGTGCAACTAGTCTACTACCTCGACCAACCACCTTGTAGTAGATGTGCAACCATCCTTCCTACTTGTGGATGCCTATTTGTTGGCACACCCTGCACCACCTCCCCTACCAGCGATATGTGCAACTTAGTATGTTGTTCAAGCCAACCGTCTACTTGTCAATGTGCAACTCTTTCCCCTCCCTACTTGTAAATATGTAGTTTCGGTTGGCAGGGACAACAAACGGAGTTGCACATAGCTTGCTATGCAGTTGGCTAAAAAAACATACGAAGTTGCACATCTCACAGGCAAGGATAGTTGGATGGTGTTCCACATTCACGAGGATAGTGAAAAGTTGCATATAGACAGGGCGCCGAAGTTGCAAATCTCACTAGCAGGGGTGGTTTGGACCGGTTGCTAGAAGGGAAAACTACACATCCATGGGGGTGCGATGAAAAGTTGCACATCCCTGTTAGACAGCTGGTCGTGTCAGTATTTGGAGTTGCACATCTACTGCTAGGTAGTTGGCGGATGCAGCAAACAGTGAAAGCACATCCACGTGCAGGGGAAAGTTTCACATCAAGTACTAGGTAACTGGCCCGAGCAATAGACGAAGTTGCACATGCCACTGGAAGGGGTAGTTTGAGGGGGTGGAGGTGGCATCAGTGAAAACTGCATGTCCACGGGGTAGGCGGAAAGTTGCACATCCACTGTCAGCTAGTTGCACATCGCTTCTAGTCAGTTGCACAAAATGAGGGACTAAGTTGCACAATTTTTTTTATCAAAACATACCCATGCGGGATCTAGTTTCGAAGAGCACGTCGCGAGGATTCCAACAGTGAAAACGGATCTTAATTTCGATGCACGGTTTGAAAGTTATGATTTTTTAAATTTTATAAATCATAAATTAAATGGTAGAAAGTCATCCATGCCCATGCAGTAAAAGAAGACGCAGCGGATGCATGTGGATCATTTAATACGCATGTTCGTTGGCTATTTCTTGTTAACTAGTTGAAATCAGATGAATCTTTCCTAATCAGCACAAGTGGACAAAACACTTTCTATAAATTACCGGCCGCTCGCGAAGGCCAACAAGCAGCCGGCCGCTACGTAGACCTGCCCAAAAATAAAACTCATCGGTGTTGCCGCCATGCTAAGGAAATCATCCTGCCCTTTCATATACGTACAAATCATTTCGTAGGTCTAGCATTTTTCTTTTACCATATGTGTGCAGCTACTCGTGATCCGATCGATCCCTATGATGGCTGCTGGATTAGCCAACCGTCGTCGATGAAGCTCATGTCCATGAACTTCTTCACCTCCGCGTCACTCAGATGCTTCTCCCACGGCACTCTCCGGACCATGTCTGACCCGGGCCCGGTGGACCCAACCTGCGCGAAAAAAAAGTCGTCAGTTTCGTTGGTAAGGTTCCACGTAAACCACCCTTGCGGGACGACGATGCTGGACATGTTCACGTGGTAGTAGACGACTGTGGCGTACTGGTTCCACGCGCGTCCGAGATACTGGCTTCCGGTTCCTCGGACCTGGCCGCCCTTGAACACAAAACCGCCAGGGTCGCCGTGGTGGACCCGCATGCGCCGTCACCCACCCGGGCTGCTGGCTGTATAGGGGCATGTTGGACACGACGGTGCAGCCATCGTAGATGGACCGGGCGTAATCATAGATGAAATCGACCCAGCCGGTCTTGTCACAGAGAGTATCCCGGAAGCCAGTGAACGCGCAGCCATAGAAGGCGATCCGGTCACCGTTGACCAGCGCCGCGAGCGCCTGGGTCATGTTGCTCTTGTCGACGGCGTTGTGCGTGTTCCTGAAGGTGATGTGCCGGACAACGAAGTCGTCGGCGTGAACTCTTAAGGTGGCGCTCTCATATAACCTCGCGTCGGTGACGATGATGCCGCCGCGGGGCATCAGGTCGTCGATGCTGCCGTGGGCGTAGTTGCCGAAGCTGATGTCCATTTTCCGCCGTCCCCTTCGAGCAAGATGAAGCCTTTCTCGCTTGGGATGGTCACATTCTCCCTGCATGCATCACGTGTACCATCATAAACAGACTTTGAAAGGAGTAAAAGAAAAATACTCGAATGCAAAGGACGAACCTGTAGCTCCCTGCGCGGACGTGGATCCTGACCCACTCGCGATTGCCGTCCGGCACGAAGTTCACCGCCGACTGAACACTCCTGAAATCCCCTCCCCCTTTACTGTCCACGGTGATGGTCCTCGACACCGACGCCCCCACAGAGCTCAACGCCGGCCACCGGAGCAGCAGCACGAGCACGACTAAACTGACAGCACGGTGGCACTCCATTTTTCATACGCAGGTATCTTGGTCACTTCGCTATGTGGAAGACACGAATCGATCCACCCATACGAGTCCCGTAATAATACAATACAACCCCTTTCTGACCATTCCACAAGTGATTATACGTCTTAATGTACTACCTCCATATGTGTAATATGAAGGGAAACTGACGTTTATACCACATAAGTTTTTGCGCTGGCAGGTGTTAGTTTTTACGATATATGGGAATATGGTGATTAATGTATTTTGCGCTGGCATGTATTGATTAATGTATTAGATATGACGAAATTTCATTAAGAAAAAGCATGGCAATATGGTGAGGAATGGGTGGTTTCGATTTATCATGAAGCAGCTCCATTTCAAGGGAAGGTTTCAAAAGAAAAATAATCGAGCTACAACATTTTTTTGTTCGGCAAGGGTGCCTCTGCATCAAGCCAGGCACTCAACCATTTTATTATTTCCATTCAACCTCCAAAGACTGGGTTCCACATTCCAAATTCAAGACACACATAAAGAAATTAAAAAAAGACAAATTTAGCATAAATAGTGTGAGAATGATGCAAAAGCAAAACTGCCACTAGTCACATCTGGATTTCGATGACGTTTCATTGTTTGGTGGAATAGTAGCAGTATTAGTCATTTTTTCTTGTGTCTATATTTAGGAAAACGTACAAAGACAATTAACTTTGTACATTTCCTACGGGATACAGAAGCTATGGTATATATTTTCGAATAAACAAAACAATGTTGGCGACTACTTCAAAAACCAGAATCTTTGTGTGCACGGGTTCTAAGTGCAAAATACTATTCGGATGGGAATATGCTAAGTGTTGGCCGGAAAAAGGATCTTCTTTTACATGGCAAAGCATTGTAGCAGGAATACAAAAGTTCAAACGAGGGTGTATGTGGCGTGTGGGATCAGGCGCGCAAATAAATATTTCGCATGATCCCCAGGTTCCATTGAGTGAATCTCAGAAAGTCATTCCACCAGGAACAACGACATTAAGAAAAGTTGAAGAGCTGATTAATCTGAACACTGGCAATGGGATGAGGGCCTGTTACAGTCTGTTTTCTCTCCAGTAGGTGTCCATAGAATCCTCCAAATTACATTGCGAGTGGAACTGGTCGAAGACTTCGTAGCATGGCATTACAACCGTTCAGGCACATTCTCGATAAGGTCAGTATATCATGTGGAATTTGAACATCAATTTGGGCATCACTGGAACCGAACCAATGGGTAGGGAAGTCAAGTACAAGACAGTTGTAAGTATGTTTGGGCTTTGCGCATTTCGGGAATAGTAGAACACTTTATATGGAAAGTTCTGAGGGGAGTGTTGCGATGCTTTGGTTCCTTAGTTGGAAGGCACGTTCCCTGTCGGGTCAATGCCCGATCTGCTACATAGGGTTTGAAGATATCCCATTTCCTACTTACCAGCAGTCGAGCATTGGAGGTTTGGGTTAAACTTGGTCTGAAAGAAGAGATCCAAAAAGCAATGGTAGAAGACCGCTCAGGTTCAGTCAAATTGGACGCTCTTATGAGATGATAAAACTGTATAAGTGAGAATACCAACAGCCGAACTTATTGCAGTTGGTAGCTGCTTTATCTGGCGGGAGCGACGACAATTTTTCAAAGGCGAAACAATCCGTCGACCAGGTCGAACCGCAATGTCCATCATAGTTCTAGCAACAAACTTTGTCTGTGCTGCAAACTCCTAACCGACCAGTGATGAAATGTGATCAGGTGTGGCAAAAATCAAAGAGAGGAATAGTTAAAATCAATGTGGATGCATCCTTTTGTGCGGAAAATATGACAGGAGGTACAGGTCCAGTAGCTCGCGATGACCATGGCGAGTTTGTCGTGGCAGCCTCATGCTTTATACCGCATGTCCCTTCTGTGGATATGGCGGAAATAATGGCTATTCGCAATGGCTACTACATGGCAGCGAAGATTGGGTGCAGCTCACTAATCATCGAATCTGATAGTTTGGTTGCTGTCGATGCACTAAATCAGGAAGAGTATTTTGTAGCGGAAGTGGCTGTGGTTTTGGAATGCAAAGAACCTGTGCTCAACTTGTCCGTGTTTGAAGTTATAAAATGTTCTCGTGAAGGTAATGGAGTAGCGGATAGCATTGCAAAAAATTTCCATAGTAGTAGATCTTCTAAAGTTGAAGAGCTGGTTGATCCGCACACTAGCAATGGGATGAGGGCATGTTACGGTCCGTTTTCTCTCCTGTAGATGTCCATAGAATCCTCCAATTTCCATTGCGAGTGGAAGTGGTCGAAGACTTCATAGCATGGCATTACAACCGCTCAGGCACATCTGGTAAGGTCAGCATATCATGAGGAATTTGAACATCAATTTGAGCATCACTGGAACCGAACCAATGGGAAGGGAAGCCAAGTACATGACAGTTGGAAGTATGTTTGGGCTTTCCGCATTCCGGGAAAAGTAAAACACTTTATATGAAAAGTTCTGAGGGGAGTGCTGCCATACTTTGGTACCTTAGTTGGAAGGCACGTTCCTGTGTCGGGTCAATGCCTGATCTGGCACATAGAGTTCGAAGATATCCAACATTGCCTATTTACCTGCAGTCGAGCATTGGAGGTTTGGGTTGAACTTGGTCTGAAAGAAGAGATCCAAAGAGCAGCGCTCAGGTTCAGTCAAATTGGACGCTCTTATGATTCGACAGAACTGTATAAGTGAGCTACCAATGGCCGAACTTATTGCAGTTGGTAGCTGGTTTATCTGTTTGTAGCGATGACAATTTTTCAAAGGCGAAACAATCCGTGCTGCAACGAACTTTGCCCGTGCTGCGACTCATAACCGACCAGTGATGACACGTGATCACATGTGGCAAATACCAAAGTGAGGAATAGTTAAATTCAATGCGGATGCATCCTTTTGTGCGGAAAATATGACGTGAGGTACAGGTTCAGTAGCTCGCGATGACCATGGCGAGTTTGTCGTGGCAGCCTCATGCTTTATACCGCATGTCCCTTCTGTGGATATGGCGGAAATAATGGCTATTCCCAATGGCTACTACATGGCAGCAAAGATTTGGTGCAGCTCACTAATCATCGAATCTGATAGTTTGGTGCTGCCGATGCACTAAATCAGGAAGAGTATTTTGTAGCGGAAGTGGCTGTGGTTTTGGAATGCAAAGAGCTGGTGCTCAACTTGTTGAAGTTATAAAATGTTCTCGTGATGGTAGTGGAGTAGCGCGGATAGCATTGCAAAATTTTCCCATAGTACTAGATCTTCTAAAGTTTGGGATAGTTCAATCCTGGATTTTATTTCCCACCTTATTGTTTGAGAAATAAAGTCATTTTTCCAGTGAAAGAAAAGAAGGCCTGGCCCCTCCCTCTCTAGACGCGCGCAAGGTGAAATGAGTGTAAGCTCGCAATTCATCCTGCTATTTCCTATGCCATATGTGTGCATCCAGCTACTCGTGATCCGATCGATCCCCGGCTATGGCTGCTTGCTTAGCCAACCATCATCGATGAAGCTCATGTCCACGAACTTCTTCACCTCTGCCTCGCTGAGATGCTTCTCCCATGGCACTCTCCCGGCCATGTCTGACCCGGGGCCGGTGCACCCAACCTCTGCGAACAGGACATCGTTAGTATCGTTGCCGGCGTACCACGGAGCCCACCCCTTCGGGACGACGACGCTGGACATGTTCATGTGGTAGTAGACGACCGTGGCATATTTGTTCCACGCGCGTCCGAGATACTGGCGCCCGGTACCTCGGAGCTCCCCGCCCTTGAACACAAAACCGCCGGGGTCACCGGCGCGGCCCCTGGCGTGCGCCGTCACCCACCCAGCACGGCGGCCGGACCACAAGGGTATGTTGGACACGAGGGTGCAGCCGTCGTAGATGGACCGAGCGTAGCCGAAGATGAAGTCGACGCCGCCCTTGATGAAGCATTCACGGAAGTAGTGCCGTCCGGTGTTGTCGCAGAGCGTGTCCTGAAAGCCGTTGAAGGCGCAGCGGTGGAAGGCGATCCGGTCACCGTCGACCAGCGCCGCGAGCGCCTGGGTGGCATTGCTCTTGTTGATGCCGCTGTGCGTGTTGGTGAAGGCGATGTCCCGGGCAACGAAGTCGTTGGCGTAGACTCTGAAGGTGGCGGTCTCGTACGTCCCCATCGCATTGGCGCCGCGGCGCATCAGGTCGTCGGTGCTGCCATGGACGTAGTCATCGAAGAAGATGACTGTGTTCGAGGGGCTGTCCCCTTCCAGCAAGATGTGGCCTTTCTCCCGTGGGATGGTCACCTTCTCCCTGCATGCACCACGTATACCATCATAACCATACTTGCTTACCACATCTTGAAGCAATACCGAACTGTGTAACAAGACGAACCTGTAGCCCCCTGCCCGGACGTGGATCCTGATCCACTCGCGGTTGCCGTCCGGGACGAGGTTCACCGCCGACTGAATGCTCCTGAAATCTCCTCCCCCTTTACTGTCCACGGTGATGGTCCTCGACACCGGCACCGACGCAGAGCTCAACGCCGGCCACCGGAGCAGCAGTACGAGCACGAGAACGACTAAACTAACAGTACCGTGGCACTCCATTGTTTCTACTCACGATATCTTGGTTGTTTTGCTATGTGGAGGACAGTAATCGATCCCACTAGGTGCATACGAGTCCCGTATGTATTAATACAGCCCTTTCTTGACAGTTTGGCTGGTGATTATATACGCCTTAATGCACTACCTCTAAATGAGTAGTATGAAAGGAAAACTCCATGCAAAAAAAAATATGAAGGGAAACATTACTGTATAATTTTCTGCGCTGGCAGGTATTAATTTTTTTATAACAAGGTATTAATTTATTTTTACCATATGGGAATATATCTATTGATTTCTGTATAAAATATAAACATGGCGATATTTAATTAAGAAAATGCATGGCAATATGGTGAGGAATGGGTGGTTTCGATTGATCTTGAAGAAGCTCCATTTAGAAATGAAGGTTTCGAAGAAAAATCAAGCTACCACTTGCTGGATAGATTTTTTTTTCTTCCATACGACCTCCGAATGTAGATATAACCTAACTTGTTTTGGTAATGCCACATGGTAGAGCATGACATTGTAGTAGGAGCTCAATCTGGTGGCTTGGGGTTTTCCAACATAGGAATGGGCCCTGAAGGATCCAACAACTGGACTGAATAACAAACGTTATTACAGGACAAATATAATACGGACCCTGAATAAATAAAGATTTACTAACACAACAGATTCACCAGCGCAGACGACTTGCACATTGTCTTCATGCACGGAAGCACTTGTCACGGTGTAGCTACTTGTCTTCATCTTGGGAAACACGGGGAGTGGGGCCTCACTCACATGTAAATCCAGACAGAGGCACAAGGGATACGTGACTAGCAAATTAGTGTCCTGCGATCGACCCAGAGCAACCTCCAAGCTTGTTGGAGACATAAAATGATGGGATCTCCAATGAACCTTAGAGGGTTGCAAAAAAAATGTTTTTTCTTGGGGGGAGGGCAGAGGGCATGGACCATGTTTGGATATGCATCGACAATGGGAAGGTGTGTAGATAGGTGGTAATTAATAGACAACAAATGTCGTACTGCTGTGACATCAATTGTTGTGAAGAAGCATGATGAGACAAAGGGGGAGTGAACACATATTTGTGATCGTGGGGAGAACATATGGTAGTGACGATAACTATGGATCTGAAGTGGAAGGAAGAGGATGAGAAGTGGGAGGAGAATATGAAATTGATATGTCTTAAGAATGAAAATGCATGGTTACCGGGACGATGCATTTGTAGTTGTTCACTGAGAGGATGTGTTTTGGTTGAAGTGACCGGATCATGTTGTATGGTAGTGTTATGTCAGTCCCACATGAGACACAACACAAACAATGTGGTGCTTAGACCTGGAAATGTCATTTTTTCATACGAAGGCCATCTTTCTCGATATGTTTGGCCCTATCATCCCTTATTATTGCTTCATAAATGGAGATGTTGTTTTCCATATGGGGTACATCTTTCTCTAGTTTGTCTGATCTCATCATGCCTTTTGTTTGCTTCTAGCATTCAGTTCCATGCTCTCCTTTTTTTTGCGAATAGTTTCATGTTTTGCCTTGATTCCAACCATCTTTTGCCACTATAGCTTCTCCTGTCTGCCAGTCACCACAATCCTGCGCTCTCTGTTAGTTACAGCCATGCTATCAACTAATACTGGCCTTCCCTTGGTGTGAACACGTTAAAGTGAGACGAGAAAGTTCCATGAGATCAAGTTGACGTAATTAAGCTATAATAAGACAAGTTTATAGTTGAGGAATGCACATCTTATATGGTGAGTGACGTGACCAAGTCTGACTAACACGTTGCACGTCTGGATGACCGAGACAGGCCTATAAAAAGCATCTCAAATACTACTCCCTCTGTTCCTAAATATAAGTTTTTTTAGACATTTCAAATGACTACAACATACAGATGTATATAGACATATTTTAAAGTGTAGATTCATTCATTTTGCTCCGTATGTAGTCACTTGTTGAAATACCTAAACTGACTTATATTTGGGAAAAGAGGGAGTAAAAGATATGTACATGTTCTAAATATATCGTCCCCGAGTTCAGTGCACCCCTCCATCCATCGAGCAACGGGCTGCCGCTGCCTCACCCCGTCTAGCCGGAGCACTGCCGCACCGTGGTTTTCCTCGCGGCTGCATCAACTCATGCGTCGCCGCTGCGTCGCCCCTTTGGGCCGTATTACCACGATACGCGGTCCCTGCCGCTGCCCTGAGGTCGTCCCCGTGGTTACTGACCCGCTCTCCGCCGATGCGCCGCCCCTTCGGGCTATAGCATCGTGGTCCAGGGTCCCCGCTACCGCCCCGAGGTGTTCCTGCCGTTGCCCCGACCCGCCTGCTCCCGCCGAGTCGCCCCTTCGGGTCGTGGCGCCGCAGCCCGCGGTCCCCTCCGCCATCACCGGGCATCGACCTCCCGTGGTATGCGTCGCGCCGTGTCCCTCGGGGCGGGAACGCCACCGTCCGCGCCGGTCTTCGTCATGCTGTTGGGATCTTCACCTACTTCGATCATCACCGCCGCGCTCCTAACCTAGCCGCCACCGCCGCCGCCGCTCTACTTCGGCCGCCGTTGCCGCTGCCCCCATAGCCGCCGTCGCCGCCCGTCCACCCCCTTCGTCTTCATCCAGCACCAACCCAACGCCATCGTCGTCGTCATCTTCCCCGACCACTTCGTTGGGTCTTCTTCTCTGCTGGCCCTCCGACTCCTCGACATGGCGTGGAGCTCGTGCAAGTCCCTCGTCTACGCATGACAGGTGCTGGCAACACTGATGCGTGCCTTCATCCACGATGTGTCCTCGGGCCTGGCAAGCCTGGTCGTCACTTTATCAACTTCGCCTTCGTCCATCTACGCATGCTCAGTGCTGGCAACACCGATGCGTGCCTTCGTCCACAATGTGCCCCGTGCTTGGCAAACCCGCCGCGGCGCGTCATCAACAACGTCTTCTTCCCGGCGCACCACTACTTCGACACCACTGCGCCCATGACTAACTCGACGCCTCCTTGCGCCTGCGGCCCCACGACGACTTCCTCAACACCGGCCACCCCGAATCAACATCGACCACGGCGTTCTTCGCACGGCTACCTCGACCACGGCTACACCACCCACGCTCTCGGCTACATCGACAAACGGCACAAAGGGCTACCGCCTAGCTTGAGCAACCTTGTCGGTTTCCACTCCAGTCACGAATTCCGCGATGTGTCGACCGTTATGATTGTGTGTGTGTGTGGGGGGGTGTCCATTAGCTCTGTCCTTGCGCGCGGCGGTGCGAGGCGGTCAATTCGGCATGGTGTTTGCTCAGTTTCGGCGCGCGGCGGTACAAGCGGGCCAGCTCCGGTTCTAACATGGCACTTCCTGTGCGCTGCGGTGCGGATCCTCGCCCAGTTTCTGCGCACAGAGGCTGAGGATGGCCTGATCTGGTTTGGCGCACAGGGCTGCGTGGGGCGGGGTGGCCCAAGTAGGTTGGCTCGCGTTCGCTGAGTTTCTGTGTGCGGTGGTGACAAGTCCGATCCTGGTAGTGTGTGCATGGCTTGTTTCTGCCCAATGACGTTGGTAGGCCTCGGATCCAGTTGGTAAAAGGCTCGGCTTCGGATGAAAATCCTGCATTGATCTGGTCAGTGCCGACGGTAACGGCGTGTACAGATGTCGTCTTCCTCCTTGGAGGTACCGCCGTGAAGCTCGTTTGCTCTTTGTACCTCGTAGCTTGTGGTCTCCGGGTAAAAACCTTAGATTTGTTATGCCAGATCGGGTAACGGTGTTGTCCTTGACAATACTCCCTCCTTGGAGGCGTTACCTTAGAGACCCAACAATGGTTTTCGTTGGTGTGCATGGCTTGTTTGGTGGTGCTTGGGTTTGTGGTGGTGCCGGCATTTTTCTTTTTTTTTCTTTTTGCACTAGCCCTTGCTGTGCTTTCCTCCTCGGAGGGTTCTTTAAACACTTCTTCTGATCAATGAATTTGGCAGCTCTACTGCCAACATTCGCAAAAAAAAAACTGTGTGTCTCTTGAATATGTCACCTTTTGCTGATTTTCTTCTTTTTGCCGAGTACGTTTTACGTGCATCTCGGTGACGTCCTGTCTTTGCCGTGCTCCATTGTTTGCCGAGCTCGGCTCTTGGTGGACGACTTCTTTGCCGCCAAAAGATTTGGCGTAGAAGTTTAGTTTTTTCTAGTAGTGACGTGGGCAGCGGATTGGATTTACGTGGTAAGGTGTTCTCTTTACCACTAATTTCCCCCTTATTTTGACCGCGGGCCTCTCCTGATTTTCATTGTCTGCCAAACCATCTCTCCGCAAATTTAACTCTGGTAAGAAACTTTTCATAGGTGTTGCATTACTGGTCGATACGACGGATCCTCTATGTGACCAACAGTGCTCCTGGAGTCGTGATTACACTAGCTAGAGTGCAACTGTGCAAGAATGAAGCACGTGAGTAGTTAGCTATTCGTTTGTCTTATCAGTAGTCGGCTACTCCCTCTCCCCATTCAACGATGGGGGTGTGGTCAGATCATCCCTTTTATTTTATCATGGGAGGAGCTGGTGGCTTGATTCAGCTTTCCAGTAGGCTTGCTCCCTTCATTCGTCTAAGTAATTATAATCCATGTCAAGATTCCTTGCCACAAGGCTGTCCATTTGACTATTTAGGAAGTCGCGTTAACAGCCAACTGGTGCAACTTGCTAAACCCCTTAAGCTCAAACAATATCTGATTTTTATCTAGTATACCGACGAGACGCGTAGGAAAAAAAAACGGTAGGCATAAGCGAGGCTGTTGGTGTCTAGGCGGCCTTTCGCGTGGCCAAGGTGGTAATATAGTTTTTACTATCAGAGTGTATTTGTGGTATTATATGTTTATTAAACTAGGGCATATAAATAAGTTACCTACCGGCTACTGTTGTTGGAATATCGCTCATTTGGCATATCAATGCAATATGGCATGTTTTCTCGCTTGGGAGACAATTTCTTGCTTGCCCTTGCCTAGACTTCCAGTTATGCTTCAAGTGAGGCCTTTGGCCATCGCCTAACGCCTAAGCTTATCTAAGCGCTTCCTAGATACTGTTTTTTTCCAACTCTGTTTATGTGTGTGTGTGGGGGGGCGGGGGGGGGGGGGTATGATAGGTATGGACCGTGTCGACTACTGATGTCGCCACAACGCTCGCCAGACATATCTCCATCATCTAGGCTAACAGCATAGACAAAAAGACATTGCAAACTGGTAACCATGCTTGTGAAACACTCTCCTATTGATGTGGCACGTTGGTGGGGAAATTTCACACGCCGACCTGGATCTAGATCCATCTCTTCTTGTCGTTGATACTGGCTAGAGGGCCATATTGGTTGACGACGGGCCTTCAACCTTGTTCCAGGAACACTATCTTCACCCGTATAATCAGCAACCAGCATACATATCGGACCTTGAGCTCGCCGCCCCAAGAGAATGGTAAGTAGACAAGACCATCGACTCTTTGATGCCATCGTGGTGAGGGAGAGACTGGCGTGACCTTATTCGACCAGCGCCATCCTCATAGCACCAGTGGTACTTGATGAAGATGGAAACTTACGCCTATGAACAAACTAGAAGGAAGTGGGAGGCCACCCCCCCCCCCCCCCAGCCGCTAGAGCAATAGATGGAGGGGGCGAAAACCGCCGCCACGTCGGCATTCACGAAGGATGAAAAATCGTCGCCTTCTCTTGAGAGGGAAAGAGAGCGAAATAGTTGACCTACCGTATCCCTTGTTAGAGCATCTTCAACAGGTGCAAAAAAATCTCGCGCCCTAAAATAGTTTTAGCACGCCACTGTAGCACTTTTAGTGCGCCGGACCAACATCGCTTTAGCAGATGCCCAAAACCGCGCGCCCAAAAGAACACGTAGTGTATATTGTGAAGCGCGCACAATCCGGCACCTCAAATTTGCAGCTTTTGATAGCGTTTTTCAGCGCCCGCCCAACCCTTTTTTACGCGCGCACAGCTTTACAGCTTCTGCTGGAGCTGTCCGACGCCCAGAAAACCCGGATTTTAGCACATGGCCCAGTTTTTGGGCGCGTGTTGGAGATGCTCTTAGTTTCAGAAAACATATATAATTAACCACCACTAGTTTTTCAAACACCGAGTATTCAAGTATTTACTAGCAGAATGCCCGTGCGTTGCTACGGTCTAAAATGCACGTATTTGAGTGACTACTCGACAACAATTACCACGTAAACCTTATATCTCCACTCTTCCCCTGTCTATATATCTCCGTCTCGCCCTTCCTCCACTCATCCTTCCTCCCACCCTCTGTTGCTCCTTGTAGCCGTCAGAGTGGACGGACATGCATGTATTTCAGTGACTCGACAACAATTATCACGTAAACCTTATCTCTGTCCATTGAGAATAGTAGCCACTAAAAAATTAGGTAAGCAACATTCAAGTACATACCGAGAAGTATCAATGAACCTAGCAGAAGACATGCAACCTTCTACCATGATAAAGGAACACCATTCACTGACACTGCATTTGATAGTATAAATTATTGGTAATAGCTAGGTCCTACCATAAGCAATCTGCTGTCAACTCTCTTGAGCGGTTATGATGTCAATTGCCAACGGACAAACCTACACCCGTGAGAGCAACTTGCATGCTAGTTAGACTTACTTCAGAAAAAGGTAATGGTTTCAACAATCAAGTGAACGCATCATCCAAGGCTGAGAACATTTTCTTTACTGTGGCATCTGATATAAAATGCGGGGTAAGAAAATTTGACCAGACGAACTGTAAAAACACGACATCTCTCCTTATTGCACATATTGTTGTTCAGGCATATTCAAGATGGCGGATTCAAACATATTGTTGTTCTACTTTGTATGGTCTTTGAGAATAATCAATAAAATGGCCGCATATATCTTCCAGATGCAAAGGCCGGGGGTCATCCTCCTTTTCTAAAAAAAATGACTGCATTTGATCCAATTATCATATGAAGTGTTAAGTGACGACTTGCAAAAGTGTGAACCATTGAGGCAGCTGTTGCGTATGAATATAACACTTGATAGAAGAGCACATAGTTAGGTCGTGAATATTTTGTAAAATAAAACTAATGTGCGTAGATTCAACGGACCGCTTAGATTCCGATGTTGACAATCAGACACGTACCACCCGCATGCCTGGTTGGCCCTGTGGCCTCGAGCACCATCATAAACATGTGTGGGAGACTAAGGCATAGCCTAGTGGTGGGAAGGGGCTGATGCCTTCCCATGCACCGAGGTCCAAGACACGGTACATGCAATTTGGGTTATTGCACCAATTATACTGTAGGGGGTTCCCTTACAGTTTTTCTGTCAAAAAAAATCATAAACATGTGTGTGAACTCGCAGTCCTTGCTCAGATGGCTACCCGTCGCTGCTGCGCAGAGGCCACACACATGACCGTGTTACTGTACAATGTCACTGCTTTGCTCTTCAAAACTTTTCCCCATGCCATCTCTGGCCTCCACCCTGCCTCCGCGTCCCTATTGCCACGACGGTACACCACCAACTCACACCGCAGTCACCCATGGGCATCGTCGCTCTGAACAAGCTTTCTGCCCTGTCCATTGGGATATCCCCTCATAACCTACAAAAATTGGTGATTTGGATCTTAATATAACTGTAGAAATTCAATACATTCAAATAACCTACACGCAACTCAAAGACACAGTTTAAAGTCTGATAATAATCGGGTTGGGCACTGAGATGTAAATAATTAAAAGGCACTAAGATTCTTTCATCATCTCTAGGAATTAAACTCAAACAAACTGTGACTCTGTTTTGGTTTGAAATTTTCTTTTTAACAAAACCATACATGCAAGCACAACACTAACTTAGAAATTGTTCTTCTGAAATTAATATGGCATTTGATTGTTCCGGCAGAATACATAAACCATTTTAATTTAAATAAAACAATTAAACTACTATCTGCCTTGAACATCATTGCAAATAACCTCTCCACATATCCTGAAACAAAGCATCATCAATAAACTATACAATCATGATAAAAGCCTATTTCAAGTTATTACTATTGGCAAGCACAGAACAAAATCAAATGAGCGTTTTCTACCGTGCAGATCATATTGCAATAAACTACCGTGCATTACAGTAAATGCAGGAGCTTTCTCAACCAACATTTGCCACTAATTTTCCTCAATAATCATTAATCAAGCAGTATAGCATGCAAACCTGAAAGCAGAAAATAATTCAAAATCTCAAGCAAATTTATGTCACTCTCTTCGTCCAAACTCATTTGTACAGACTTCCGATGAACGGATTAAGATAAACTTGGAAAAGAGAGGATAATGTACTTGCTTAATTTGATGTAGCAACTTCTATAAACAGATGATAGGGAAAACAAGAAGAAATGCAAGGGAAAAAAATCAAAGGAAGATGCAAGTAACAACATAATATATTTCTTAAACTCGAGCAAATCTATATCACTCTCTCAGTCTCAGTTTGAACTCATATGTACAGACTTTCCGATTAACATAATAGAACAAACTGATGTGCTTCGCTAAAGAACAATCGCCAGTTGCTAGAACGATCGCAGGTTGCGGGATGGTTACATCCGATTCCCATGAAAGGTCAAGTAGACATCGACAATACTAAGGGAAGTAGCTTCGGTTCTGTCCACTTTGTTTTTCTAACACTTCTAATTTTGTTAGTACCGTGGCTACCTCTAGTAAATAACACTACTACGAACCCCAAACGACCTCTTGGTTTTTAACCAGCTGATTCAAAGACCGAGCGAACCAGATTAGAGTTGCTTTGGTCCTTGCGGGCTGTTGCCTGTGTACCATTCACTACCATGGATTTTTCAGACACACCCTGTACTACCCTTATTCCTGAATGAAAAGTCAACCCTGCATTTTAGTGAAAAAAGATATCTTGTTTTTTAAGGCAACAATCTAAAGCCAGTATATAATTTGAGCTTCCAAATTTTTATTACTCAAACAATAGTATCCACTAAATATACGCAGTATAATTATGCTACAAGTCACTACAAGAAATATGTCAACTTATGACCACCACTATTGGTCACTGAAAGGTCACAAATTTCCATTTATGACCTTTTTGTGACCAAAAACAGAAGGTCAAAAGCTGGCCGTCGTAAACTGACTATAGCGACCTTTCTTTTGAAATGGTCAAAGACGTTTATGACCAAAATATTCCTACTGTGGCGTTTTGGTCACTAGCAACCTCCCCCAGGCCACGTAGGCATCCAGCGTGGCAAGCTGATGTGGCACAAGATTCAGCCCAGTCCAATTCGATTTTCTACATGGGCCGAGCCCAACAGTTCAGCCTATTTGTGTTTTTTTGTCTGTCAATTTTTGGTTGGGTACATGGGCCAAGCCCAATATTGCAGCCTTTTTATTGTTGGGTTGTGGCCTTTTTGTCTAAACGAATTTAGTTTTTCTTTTTTTCCCAAAAGAAGGGTCCACTAGTCAGATGGGTACCAGTTGTCATCATCAGTTAGCTGTAGCTTTTTCAGGTGCAGTACACAGGAATACAATTTTACACAGATATATTGTTGAGAATTTTTCATAATTTTGCTGTCAAAGCAGCATGTACACAGGAATACAATTTTGCTATCAAAGCAACATTTCAAACGTACATCTTCATGACATCGTACATAAAAACCAGCAATAAAAAGATTACAATATGCCATTTGGCTCAGATCTTGCATGCGCAGCATCTCACATTCATGTACAGGAGAGGAGGAGGGGCTTGAGTTATCCTGAAGGATACGCATTCCTGAAGGACACAAAAATTAGAGGTATTATTTTGGATAATAAGCTCCAAGACAACATTGTAGGCTATTAACATAAAATAAGTTATTATCAGGTTAAGCCTCCTTAGTTTAGTGATCACCATGAGATAGATAGCAGTACATTTGTTATACAAAGCAGCAACAATGAAAATAACAGAAAATTAAAATATAAGTGTGGCAGCGTCTAGAACATTTGCTAGAAAGAACATGCTTCCACCTTGTTTTAACAGAACTTTTAAACTTAATAGTAATGTGCATCCATGGTATCATCAGTCTTAACCAAACCAGAGCAAGTAAAGGAGCCAATAGTTCTAGTTCAGGTCATGTTATCATATCAGGTATTGCATAGAGACATGATTCACACTTTCACAGATGTGGTAGACAGAGATGCGGAAGCCTTTCTAAATTGGCGCAGCTCCAATTAAATTAAGCTTAGAGGAAGGCAATAAGCGAACAGTCTTAAGATGTAGTACCAAACAATAGTGAACACATATTGAAACATCAACCTCTCTTTTGTTTGCAAATGGGAGATATCAACCTCAGTTTGCAGCAAGACATAGTACACAGTTATCTCTTTTCTATGAAGACATGCACATTTTGATAGCCAAATGAGATAGATAGCAGTACATACGCCAGCCAAAGTGTGCACATCTGGTCTACTGAATTCAAGTAAAAAATGCATTCCAGACTTGAAAAGAAGAAGGGATTGCTAAGAGATTGCTAGGTGTCAGTGGAACTGATTAAAATTAAGTGCATTCTGCCCCTGATAATCTGTGGTCGGTTATGAAAACTGCTACACATACCCCTGTTCCATCCTTCGTGTTGTAGTCAGTCCCATAAACCGTCAGCAACTAGGCCTACCAATCAGTTGAACCCAAACTAAAAATAGAAGAACTACATGGGAAGTTATTTATGCTATAATTTTACTAACATGGGAAGTTATTTAGTGAATAGAACCCGGAGCAGAGGAGACAACGATGCACATGATGAACATCAACCAATTTAACAGCAGTGTGGCTCAAAGGTAGTATGAGACTAGTGGACCATTACCTTCTCTTCTTGGCCAGATTTGATGAACATCCTGCAAATAGGGAAGGAAGCAAACAGAACACAAGAGTTAGGAACACATTCGTAGCAACAAACAGGGTTGGCAACGGCAATTCAGAATAATTTGGTTTGTGATATACCTTAGGAAGGTCTTAGAGGTAGGATTGCCCATCTCAAACTTGAGATTGTTTAGTACATCCCTCTCCATCTTAATAGCTGCACATGCCCACAAGAACCCAGATCAGCATTCTAGCTAGGGTCGTCCAATTGCAAGATCTCACAAATGAACCAAGCAAGCAAGAGAAGAACACACACCTCCTGCTTCATGTAGGTGTTGTCGGTGATGTAGCAGAAGTCCTCCACATTTGGGGGGCTGATCTCCTCGTACTTACTGGATCCACACAACGGATCTGAAGTCAGGCTCATATCTTGATTTAACTGAACACTCAGCACAGAAATGAGGATAAAACGGGGGCTTACGAGGCAATGAGCATGGCAGAGACGCCGAGGAGCTGCAGCTTCTGACGGTTGAGGGAGTTGGACGAGAGGAAGCGGTCGATGTAGGAGACAGTGAGGTAGAGCGTGTCGGAGACGAGCTTGTACTCCTCGGCGACCTCGACGAGCCAGTCGACGAGGATGCCGCGCATATTGGGGGTGACGTCCACCTGCACCCTCTCGATGTAATCCGCCGCCGGCCGCCGTCTCGCTTGAACCTTGCGACGAACGAGGAAATTGATTAAACCGATGTGACCGAGGAAGAACGGCACGTACCTCCATGGATCGGAGGTAGGAGTAGATGTCGGACGCGTACGGAGCGCAGAGCTGCGGGTCGCCGGTCTTGTCGACCGCGTCCGTCACCGGCTTGAACGCAGGGAGGGATAGGGTGGCGGATCTGGCCGCAGAAACCTAGTGGATGGATGGATCCCGGAGTAGAGGAGAGCAGGTGGGGTGGCTACACTAGCTTCTACGGGATTAGAGGATGGGATCCGCGCCGTGATCCGGACGGGAGCAGGATGGGATCTACACGAGGCCGTCGTCGGGGTTTGTGGCGTGGTGGAGGCGGCCGTGAGGAGGGGAGGAGGAGATGGCGAGGGAGGGAGGGCGCCGCTGCCGGCGAGGGGATGGTAGGGTTAGAGAGGGGTGGCGGCGTCGATCTGGATCGGGGAGAGAGAGGGAGGCGGCGGGCGGGCGGGAGGAAGGGAGGAGAGGTTAGTGGATCTGGGTAGGGGAAGAAGGGCTCGCGGTGAGGGAAGGGGATGGGAGAGAGGAGGAGGGCGTGGGGGAGGCCATGGTCGTGAGTAGCGGTACGGGAAATGTACATGGCTAATGGGCGTGAGTTTTGGCTGAGGATGATCAGTTACTAAGAAGACCGTTTTCACAAATTTTCAGATCAAAAGGAGGAGCCTAGGTGGTACTTGCTTTGCAAACCACCCCACTGGACATAAATACGAATGTTGAAGCTCGGCTCAAAATAATGAATGGATTGAGCTGGCATTTGGTGGAGGATGGTTATTTGGGCATAGGAAAACATTGTAGAAAATGGATACTATTTGGACATGCCAAAGTGGTACTTCCTTCACAAACTGTTACTCTGAACAGAATAGGAAAATGAATATTTTTAAATTATTTTTGAACTAGGCAAGGAAGGTTTTTACATATTTGACGAAGATATGACCCAAAGAATTTATGAGATTTTTTTGGGAATTTTGGGAATGACAGAAATATAGGTTGCTTCACAACCTAGGGCAAAAACTGCCACATGGACATGACACATAGGCAAAACTGATGAGGTGGCACCTAGTCATAGCAACCCACCATAATTTACAAGGCTATGACCATCTATATTGGTCGTTAACAAGTAGAAATAAGGCAGTGGACTAGCACTGTTAGCTTTATGACCATTTCATGTAAGGAAATTATGACCTTTCTGACCAAAATGGTCGCAATGGTTTAGGGTTTGGAGCCCCTCGAACAGCTTTTGACCAATTGGTCTCAAATGGTCATAAATCTATGACCAATTCTTCCAGGGTAATTGACAGAAGGTCATAAGTTGACATATTTCTTGTAGTGAGTAAAGTGCAAGCAGGAAATATATTGTTTTCAAAAGTCTGTACTATGATCAAGAACCTGCACTCAATTGTGCAGAGGAAGGCACGCTCCATCGATCCGCCATGAACACCACTGTCCATCGGGATGCTCTGAGCTGCGCAGGAGAAACAAGCAATTGAGAGAAGCAAAATTTGTAGGATGTGTTTCAGCTGTGCCTGCCGTTGCTTTCCTGAACAAATCACTTGCTCATAAAGTCTGGGTGTCTGACACCTATTGTATGGCTGAGAAGCTTGAACCTTTCTATGCAAACTTGGCCACCCAGATTAGTTGAAATGACAAGAACATGCATGCACTCACAAAACTGCCATTAGTATCTGATTTTGACAGGGCCACCTGACCAGAAGATCGATAGCATAAGCTTACCAAAATCTGCACATCGATAACCATCTACCGGAGAGAAAAATTGCTTCCGATATTACACGCTCATGTGTGTTTCAATCGTTTGGATGGCGACTTACATCCTTTCAGTGCAGGAGGTTGGACAAAATTAAGCTAGCGGATATCACATCCTCTTAATGTTGTTCTACAAGAGCACAACACCGACATTTTGGTCGAGGCCACACGAATATGCTGCAACAGATTGGCACTAACCATGAATCAATCACCTTGCATACAAACCAAGTCAGTCACAAGTGAACAGCTCTGCGCTGAGAGAGAAGACAATAGCCTAGATGCATGTGCGTATCCAAACCAAACAGCACTGGACGTTTGCCAACCAGCACGTATACTACATATATACGACATCCCAATCAAATGCAAAGCAGAGAGGAGGAAGAAGGAGGGGATGAACTCACCATGAGAGAGAGGAGGAAGCCGACGCGCGCGTGCACCCATGCCCACAGGAGCGCCATCTAGGAGGCGGAGCCGCGGTAAAAGACTAAGAGGAGTCGCGCCGGCGACCAAGGCGACGCCGCGCCCAAAACCCTAGCCCCGCACACTCATGGAGATGTCGCGTCTTGTTGATGGAGGCGTTGATGCGGCGCTCGCTCCGGGCGTGGCCCGACTTGTGTAGGGCGTCACACCTTCCCCGCGCGGTGCCCGTGCCTGCCAAGGTCGCCGTCGTGTGCCGGCACTTCTCCGCCCTCTGCTTGTTCCTTCGCATTGCCGTGCGCGTTGCAAGTGGCGGAGGATGATGACCTGAACCAGCGTAACGACCGAATGCCGAGGAACCAGCTTGACTGCGGCGGCGGCATGGAACCCTGGCAAATTGATCCAATGGGGTATTAGGGTAGGCACCAGGCAGATTCTGGATAAAATTATCCATACCACCACCCGCCCGAATATCCTCTAATATGCCCTGCCAAGTTTCGCCAGCCAGAGCATGTGTGGGATTCGGGAGGGTTTGAGAGGGGGCAGACTGGGCGAGAGCGTGCGTGGAAAACCGAGGGATTGTGCGATGCGGTTGAGAGGCATTGGAAAAACCGGTCGGTGGGGCTAGTGAGTAGCGACTTCGTTCCATCGATGGAGATTGATCGTGAGGGCTGGTGGGAGGTGAGACGGAAAAAACCAGCAAGAATTAGTACTCCCACGTGCCTTGTTTAGTTTGAACTTATACTCTCCCACATGTCTACGCACGCCACTACCAAGACACACCCATGCTCCACTGCTACTGCATGTGGGAGGCTATAAACCATGCATAACCCCTTCGCATGCATGCGGTCAACGGTTTTGGAAGGGTTGAAGCATTCAAACATCCAATGAACAGTTAAATACAGGATGAAATATGGAGTTAAACAAGTGTCGTTGAAGAAGTCTTAGCTACCTACTGGCTTCAGGGTTCGTACACAGTGGGCCATGTCAGCTTGAGCTTATATAAAGACACAGTGGCAGTGGCACAAGCGGACTCACAGTCACCGGAGCCTTCCTTGTATCCATTCTCTCACAGCCGCTATCGGCAGTCGATCTCATCACAGCCGCCTTCCTCCCATCCGTGCTCGCACAAAAAGCTATAGCGTAGTCATCATAGTAATAAATGGCGTTGTCCATCGAAATGGTAGAGTCCAACGGCAGCCCCACGGCGGTGCCCAGCTCGTCGGCCGGCAGCAGCAGCAGCATACACGAGCCGTCGTGGGAGTACTATCTGCGGAAGTATCTCATGCTGCTGGCCGGGCTGGTAGCTGCAGCGACCTACGAGGCGAGTTTCAGCACGCCCGGAGTGTCGCCGCCGGAGGAGAGCGAAAGCGGGCGCATGGTCCTCAGGCTCACGCCTCAGTACATCACATTCGTCTACTTCAACGCTACCGCCTTCACGGCGTCGATTGGGGTCATCCTCCTCCTCCTCCTCCTCAACGAGAAGAGACCCGTCTGGCTGGCCGTGCTCCGGTTTGTCATGGTGCTGGACCTTCTCGCCCTCATGGGGGCCTATGCCAGCGGAAGCTGCTTCGACGTGCCGTCCACGGTGTACACCTGGGTGCTGGTGGTCGCTCTCGCCGCCTACGTCGGCGTTCACATCCTACTAGCTTCCTACACGCCGTCGGAATCGGAAGTGGAGAGCCCCGATGAGTCTCTCAAGCTCAGAGAGCAACGCAAGGTACTCATGCTGCTCGCGACATTCGCGGTGGGAATCTCGTACACCGCTGGCCTGAGCCCGCCCGGCGGCGACGAGGAAGGGCACGGCCACCTGAAGGCCTTCTTCTACTGCAACACCACGGCGTTCGTGGCGTCGCTGCTCATCATCGTGCTGCTCCTGGTCCGGAGGCTGCAGAGCCGGTGCTGCGCCATGGTGCAGCTGTGCGGGCTCATCCTGGTCGTGCTGCTCGGCCTCCTGGGGGCCTACGTCGCCGGGAGCTGCGGGAATGCGGGCTCCTCTGCCTACGTCATCGCGCTGATCGACCTGGTTCTCGTCTACATCTTCCTAGTGATGATGGTGTTGGTGGTTGTCTCGAATCCTCTCAAGAACACCAGCTGGCTACCACATCAATTTGTGTGTGCCTACTCTTCATGCTCAAGTTGGCTGCAAAAAAGAGGGTTTGGAGAAGGACAACTGCAAGCAGATATACCAACATCAGATGGCGGTAGGCAACAACAAGGCAGCAACATGGTCATGGTAATGGATGAGGAGAATGCAGAACCTGCAGGCATGGAGAAGGTGAAGTCTCTCCTTCTGCTGCTTGCGACTCTCGTGGCAACCATCACCTACCACGCGGGGCTGGACCCGCCGGGTGGCGTCTGGTCGCGGGACGGCCAGCGCCAGCAGAACAGCTACAAGGCCGGCGACCCGATACTGTCAGTGATGAACCCTAGCCGGTACATGGTGTTCTTCTACTGCAATTCGACCGCGTTCGTGGCGTCCTTGGTTGTCATCCTCATGGTCCGTGCGAGGGGCCTGATCCGACGGCACACGCTCGAGGTGGCCATGCTACTGTGCTTGCTTGGCCTCATCGGCGCGTACGCGGCCGGGAGCTGCCGGGACGTGATCACCACCGTCAAGCTCATAGCCTTGCCAGCAGCTACGTTGGCGTACGTGGTAATTCACGTCGTCTTCTTCACGTTGGACCACAAGGAAATGAGCTACGAGGACAACAGGAAGCTGGAGAAGAGGCGCAAGCGCCTCCTGCTTCTCGCCATTCTGGTGGCCACCATCACTTACCAGGCTGGACTGACACCGACGGGGGGCTTCTGGACGGAGGGGCACCGTGCGGGAGACCCCATCATGGCCGACACTTACGGGATGAGGTACCAAGCGTTCTTCTACTGCAACTCGACGAGCTTCATGGTGTCCATCACGCTCATCATCCTGCTCGTGAACCCGAACCTATACAAGCCGGGCATACGGTGCTACGCGCTGTACGTGTGCATGGTGATCGCCCTGTTCGGCCTGATGGGTGCCTACCTCAGCGGGACCATCCCCGATCCACAGACGTCCATGTACGTCTTCGTCCTGGTCGCCGTCGTAATCACGCTGATTGCCATCACGGCCATGGCGCTGCTGGTCCTGCTCATATTCGGCGAAGCCAATGGAGGAGAAGACAGCAACCCATCACGGCCAAGTCCGGCCGGCGACAGGGCAATGAGGCGGCGACACAAGAGTGGGAATAGTGCCAGGCGAAAGTACATGATGGTGCTCGCGATCCTGGCCGCGAGCGTCACCTACCAGGCCGCCATGAAGCCGCCGGGCGGCGACAATGCGGGAAACTCCGTGATGCGGCTCAACAACCCGGCCCGGTACAGCGCCTTCTTCTACTGCAACTCGACCTCGTTCGTGGCGTCGGTCGTCGTCATCGTCCTGCTGCTGCAGGAGTCTCTGCAGAACAACGTCTTGCTGCTCTATGCCATGAACACGGCGATCGTGCTCGACTTGTTCGGCCTCCTCACGGCGTACGCGGTCGGCAGCAGCCGGGAGTGGAAGGCGACGGGGTACGTCATCGCGCTGTTCGCCGCCGTGCTCGCCTACATCGGCATCCACCTCGTGCTTTGGTTCCTGGGCAGGAGAGCCCGGGACAAAGTAAATAATAATACTCCTGCGTGTGAACCGGAGGCTCAGATAGAGAGCTCAACCAATTGTTAAAACTGATACTGATGATCTCTAGGAACTAGCTAGACTGACGGTTAGCGAATCTCTTCACGTATTTATATACCCTATTGTATAAGAAAAATCATGTACACCCTCAATGTTTACTTAAAAATTGCAGTCATTGAATCGATGAGTACCGTGCCGAGACAAGGCGACGACTCAAAGGCCAACGAAAGACCAAAGTTTCAGATGTCGCCTCGTTGTGTGGTGCCGACCAGCTTCCTATCTCTCTTTCTTCACTACGGCTGCCCGTAATAGTAGTATCATAAACGATATCATGCATGTCATTTTTTTTGATGATTTGGCAAATAATAAAATGTGAAAAAAGAGGATGTGGTAACATATCATAATACCGTATCATATTAAATGTTACACTACTTTGTGTTATGCATAATAGTTAATAAGGCAATCTAAGATACTAACTAATGATACTATGCATTACGAAGGTAGTATCATACAATAGTATCATATGCATGATACTAGTATCATGTACTCCCCATTACAACGAGCGAAATATGGGATTTGCTCACTCTTCATCGAATAAATGAGTATGGTTAGTGTTCAGAACAAGGCAATCATTGAATCAATGAGTATTGTGCCAACCAGGTTCCTATCTCTTCAGTACCGGAATATGGGATTTTGCCGAGTTTCAGATGTTTGCTGAGTATGTAAACTAATATAAGAGCGTTTAAATCATTAAAATAGTGTTCTAAACACTCTTATATTAGTTTACGGAGGGAGTACATTTTATCGGGTACTAGGCAAGCATGACCTTCATCGAGTACAGTTTTTTTTTTGCACTCGGTAAACACCTCTTTTGTGTTTATTTTAATTATTTGCACTAGGCAAAGAACTCTTTGCCGAGTGCCCTTTTTTTTGCACTTCTCTTTGCCAAGTTTTTTTTTGCACTCGGCAAACAATTATTTTTCTTTTTCTTCTCCTTTCCCTTTGCCGAGTAAATTTTTATTGCACTAGGCAAATAATTTGTGTTGTTTAGACTACGTTTAGTTCTTATTTATATTTATAGCTAATAATAAAGGATGATGGGTTTCTCTAAAAAAATTGTTTGTCACCCAACTTTTCGCTTGTATCCTGCTGGAAACGAGCGTTTAATTTATAGGGGCTGCTCTAATCTCAAGGATTGAAGATACGCGAGGTGGTACTAACTCTGACGGGCCGCCTGAAGATGACATGTACTTAGGGTAGGGTCCTAGGCCTGACCCATATGCCCTAGCCAAGGACACTAAACAAGAGGCCAAGGCCTACAAAGATAGAAAGAAGATACGGACTGGAATTATCACTGGGTGCAAGCCACTCGACAGTAGATCCACTCGGATACCCCAATTCCACTCGACCGTCGTTATTCACTCAGAGTATGAGAATTCACTCGAAGGACAGAAGACCTAGGGTCACCTCTAGATGGCAACGGCCGGACATTCACTCCGTCACCTTATAGATCATTGAACACGGGCGTTACCAGTAACGTTTGTGACATTATTCTCTCATTGAATCCTTGCGTAACTGAGGACTGCGAGGAGTCGGCGTACTCTATATAAGCCACCCCTCCCCTCTTGCACAAGGGTTCGCACCCCCTGTAACTCAACACTCCAACAAATAAAGCCTTCGCGGCACCGAGACGCAGGGCTGTTACCTCCTCCGAGAGGGGTCTGAACTTGTAAATCCGAGTGTACATCCTCGCCGTAGCTAGGCTCTGTCCTCTCCTACGTACCCCCATCTCTACTGTCAGATCCGTTCCCACGATAGTTGGTGCCCACCGTGAGGCAGGCGTCTAAGCGAACTCCGGCGAGGTTGCGTTGTTCGAAATTCTTCGACATGGTTTCTAGCGGTGGATTGTCTCTAGGCTGTGAGATCCGTCTCGGCGCGCTCAGCTTCATCGCCGACGATTTGGTCCGGCTCCAGGAAGCCCCCCTCGACATCGAGGCGCTCCCCGTTTGCGAAGCAGCGCACTACCGCGCGAGTGCCTGCGGTGTCCTCCTACGGTAGCCGTCGACTCAATATCGATCGGCTCCGATGGCATCTTCGCTCCCCGCTGCTCGCCGTCGCAAGCGATCCGGTCGCTCACGGATCTAGTAGTGGGTGAAGCATGCAGTGGCTCGCCAGTCGCCAATGGAAAAAGATGGGTGGCCTAAACGATTATGCCATCGTTCTGAAGACACTTTGAAGACTCCATTGGCTTGCTTATTGAACTTGGAAATTTTGGGGATCAATGGGTAGAGGCCTTGCACACATCTACCATGATAAAGCACCCTCCTCGTGACCTGATCCTTGATCAAAAAGAAAAAGGGGTGAAACTCTATGAAAACACCATTATCAAGAGTAATGCGATGCACTGACAAAAGATTTTTGGATGCATTGGGAATGTGAAGCACATCATCTACGGGAATATCACGGTGTGGGGTTTGAATAATAGACTCTCCAACATGACTAATCATCATACCTAGACCATTTTCAGCTGTGTGAACTTGTTATTGGTCGTGATACTTCTCGTGCATGGTCATCTTCTCGAGTTCAGAGGTGATGTTCTCATTCGAGCCGGAGTCAAGATATCAATTGGAGTCAACTTCGTATGAAGCATCCGCTGCAGCTGCAACATGCCTTCTTCTAGAATTATCCTCTGCATAGCGCCACTTACATTCTTTTGCAATATAGTTAGTTTTCTTGCAGATCTGGCATTTGTTTTCATACTCCTCATACCCGGCGAAACGGCCCCCTTGGTTGTTGTTGTAGTAGTGGCGCGGAGGGCCATTGTTGTTGTAGTAGCCCCCGCCGCCGCCGCCACGGTGGCCGTTGCCTTGGCCACCGCCGGTGCCATGGGTTGTTGTAGCCGCCGCCACTCTGGTTGTTGTAACCACCACCGCCATGGTTGTAGCCGCTGCTGCCCGTGCCAGGGTAGCCGCTGCTAGGGTTTTGGCCGCCACCACCAGAGCAGCCGCCGCCGCGACCACCTTGCTTCTTGTTGCAGTAGCCGCCTCTGCCGCCACCCGGTCGACCCCTGGAGGCGGCATTCGCTGAAGACTTGAAGCCACCAGTGCCGCTGAACATCTCAGCGTGTTGATCGAAGTTTGCCACCATAGAGAAGAGCGCATCAACGGTGATGGGATCGGTGCGGACGTCGAGTGCAGAGATGATGGGCTGATACTCCATATCAAGCCTGGCGACGATGAAGGAGATGCGTTCGTCCTCCTCGATCGGTTTGCCTGCCGCTGCAAGCTCGTCGGAGAGGGCGCGCATCTGCCCGAAGAAGGTGGAGGCCAACTGTGACCCCTTCTTGGCGTTCGTGAGTGCCGATCTGATGTTATTGACACGAGACAGAGAGACTGCAGAAAACATATTTGCTAGCGTGGTCTAAATTGCATGTGATGATTCAAGCGAGGCTACTTGAACAAGCACCTGCTTGGACAAGTTTCGGAGAAGATATGCTACGATTTGCTGATCTTGAACTAGCCAAGGATTATGAGCAGGGTTGGGAACTACCTGTTCTTTGCCATCTTTATCTTTGCTGATGATTGTTTTTGGAGGCTCCTCTATAGTCCGATCTATATAGCCAAACAAGCCGGCGCCCAGTATCTGGGATCGTGCTTGGACTCGCCAGAGAACATAGTTCGTCCGACTAAGGGGTTTTGAGGTGTTGTAGTTGAGGCCAGAAGAGGGGACTGCGGAGGAGAAGGACATGGTTGCGGCGTGGTGGTTCTGGGGAGGAAACAGATGGAGGAAGATGAGCTAGATGTCGTGGAAGAGGCCTGCTCTGTATACCATGAGGAAATTGTGGAAGCGTCTCAATCTCCATACATGGAGACCCGTAGTGTATATATTGATTGGGGGGATCGGTACAGGAGATAGCAGCGTCGAGCCTAACCACCAAGAGATATTACAGGAGGGTTTTAGGAGATAATTAAGAGAGATAAACAGAAAAAGAGTAAATCTCCTAACTACTATGCCGTGAGCCTCAAGGACACGCCGACCTGTACAATAGATATTTAACAGAGTATGCCTGTTTTTTGTTATCTTCATTCTGAATACTCCTTAATTTGTAGTTATTTATATTTCCAAGTGGATTATACTTCATTTCCAAGTAAAAATAGTATATGTTCCTTTACCCCCAAAAAGAGTCGCAATATGTGGTATATACCCCATTAAAAACAGTATATGCTAATTAAAAAAAGTATATGCTTCCAAACCAAAATAGTAGTAGTATATATTACAATATAAAAATGTACATACTCAGATACAAAAGAAATTATATACTCTATACCAAAAAAGTAGTATATATTTGTCATGCACAAATAGTACATACTCGTATGTAGAAAAAACTCTATAAACTACAATGCAGATAGCAGTATATACACTCATGCGAAAAATTTAAAAAGAGTATGTTCTTCCATAAGAAGTGGTATATACTCACTTAGAAAAAAGTATATGCTTCCAGACCAAAACAAGGAGTATATAGTACAATATAAAAAATAAGTGTATACTCGCATAAAAAAAGTATTCCCTCCGTAAACAAATATAAGAGCGTTTAGATCATTATTTTAATGATCTAAACGCTCTTATATTTCTTTACAGAGGGAGTAGTTTGTACTCCTTACCAAAAAATATGTATGTACTCCTAAAATAGATACTAATATAGTTTTTATAATCTTGATCAAATTTAAAGAAATATGACTTAGAATACATTTGAGTAAATTTGAAACTGAGAGAGTACCAAATTTTTGGCCTACTTTTGGTGCCATTAATTTGCACACGGGAGTTAGTAGGAAACAAGAAGGCCAGGCCCCCCTCTTTCTCTCTAGACCGCAATGTAAAATGAGTGTAAGCTCACAACTCATCTTGCTATTCCCTATGTCATATGTGTGCAGCTCTACACGTGATCCGATCGAGCCCCGGCTATGGCTGCTTGCTTAGCCAACCGCCGTCGATGAAGCTCAGTCCACGAACTTCTCCACCGCCGCCTCCGTCAGATGCTTCTCCCACGGCACTCTCCTAGCACTAGTAGAAAAGGGGGCAATGGTCCAGGTCAGGTCAGCCCATTAGTCCCGGTTCAATCCAGAACCGGGACCCATGGGGGCATCGGACCGGGTTCGTGAGTCCCGGGGGCCGGTCGGGCCACGTGGGCCACTGGTCCCGGTTCGTCTGGACTTTTGGTCCCGGTTGGTGGGACGAACCGGGACCAATGGGCCTTGCTCCTGGCCCACCACCATTGGTCCCAGTTGGTGGCATGAATCGGGACCAAAAGCTGCCCTTTAGTCCCGATTCGTAGGACAAACCGGGACCAATGAGTTGCCTATATATACCCCTCGCCCGCGAGCAGAGCACTCCCACTGCTCTATTTTTTCTGGCCGTAGAGGGGAGAGCTTTGTGGTGTTCTAGCTCACCTCCTATGCACACCAGGTGTTCGATGGAATGCCCGAACCACACTACTTAAGCTTTCTTCTCTCGAAGCTCGACCTCCAAGCTCCATTTTCCTCAATATTTGTCTAGGTTTAGCGGTCCGTCACGTCCCGTCCCCGTCTTCACCGCCGTCGATCGCCCGCGCCGATCTCGTCACCGGCACCACCGTGGTGAGCCTCTTGTTCTTATCTTCTTTCTGAAAGGAAAAAAAATTCTTACTTGTATGTTTATATAGATACTTGTATTATTTTCTTACTTTTATTATTGCATCTTATATAGTGCGATGGTTTTGGTATCCGCCCCCGTCGGCCCTCGTCCTGTCTATGATTCGGATGTGGTATATATTATCTTTTCATAACTATTGCTTCATTTATTGTTTATGACAATTATGCCGACCAACGTGACATAGATTTTATTTATCTAGGAGGTTGTGGAACCGGAAATTCCAACCGACCCTATTGTCGAGAGGTTAAATTTAGTTGAAGAAGAAAACAATTTGTTGAAGGAAAAAATAAGAAAAATTGAGGAGGAGAAGATGATATTGGAGTTGCATGTTGCGGATGTCGTCGATGATCACAAGATCAAGATGGATGCAATGCGCTTGAAGATTAGAAAGATTAGAAAATATGCCATTCATACCGAGGCTTGGTATCATTATGCCGTTGGATCAGTTGTTACATTGGTTGCGATTATGATCGCATTTGTTTTCGCATTGAAATGTTTTACATAGTTTCAATGTATGGTTTAATTAATTTAGATGCTCTGCAGAGCTTTATGTTGTTAGATGAGAACTATGTATGTACTTTGGTTTTAATGTGATGATGAACTTCTATTAATTTGGTCACTTAATTATCTATTCATGATGTTCTGTAATGATTTTTGACACACTTAATTATATATAATGCACGCAGATGAACCGGCAATGGATGTACGGTTCAAGACACACCTCCGAGTACATTAAGGGCGTGCATGATTTTCTCGAAGTGGCTGAGGCAAACAAGCAGAATGGTTTTATGTGTTGTCCATGCCCTATATGTGGGAATACGAAGTCTTACTCTGACCGGAAAATCCTTCACACCCACCTGCTTTACAAGGGTTTCATGCCACACTATAATGTTTGGACGAGGCACGGAGAAATAGGGGTTATGATGGAAGACGGCGAAGAAGAAGAGTACGATGACAACTATGTGCCCCCTGAATACGGTGATGCTACTGAAGATCAAGAGGAACCAGACGATGTGCACGATGATGCTGCAACGGGCGAAGCTGCTGAAGATCAAGAGGAACCAGACGATGTGCCCGATGATGATGATCTCCGCCGGGTCATTGTCGATGCAAGGACGCAATGCGAAAGTCAAAAGGAGAAGCTGAAGTTCGATCGCATGTTAGAGGACCACAAAAAAGGGTTGTACCCCAATTGCGAAGATGGCAACACAAAGCTCGGTACCGTACTGGAATTGCTGCAGTGGAAGGCAGAGAATGATGTGCCTGACAAAGGATTTGAGAAGCTACTGAAAATATTGAAGAAGAAGCTTCCAAAGGATAACGAATTGCCCGACAGTACATACGCAGCAAAGAAGGTCGTATGCCCTCTAGGATTGGAGGTGCAGAAGATACATGCATGCCCTAATGACTGCATCCTCTACCGCGGTGCGTACAAGGATCTGAACGCATGCCCGGTATGCGGTGCATTACGGTATAAGATCAGACGAGATGACCCTGGTGATGTTGACGGCGAGCCCCCCAGGAAGAGGGTTCCTGCGAAGGTGATGTGGTATGCTCCTATAATACCACGGTTGAAACGTCTGTTCAGAAACGGAGAGCATGCCAAGTTGATGCGATGGCACAGTGAGGACCGTAAGAAAGACGGGAAGTTGAGAGCACCCGCTGACGGGTCGCAGTGGAGAAAAATCGAGAGAAAGTACTGGGATGAGTTTGCAAGTGACCCAAGGAACGTATGGTTTGCTTTAAGCGCGGATGGCATTAATCCTTTCGGGGAGCAGAGCAGCAATCACAGCACCTGGCCCGTGACTCTATGTATGTATAACCTTCCTCCTTGGATGTGCATGAAGCGGAAGTTCATTATGATGCCAGTTCTCATCCAAGGCCCTAAGCAACCCGGCAACGACATTGATGTGTACCTAAGGCCATTAGTTGAAGAACTTTTACAGCTGTGGAATGGAAACGGTGTACGTACGTGGGATGAGCACAAACAGGAGGAATTTGACCTAAAGGCATTGCTGTTCGTGACCATCAACGATTGGCCCGCTCTCAGTAACCTTTCAGGACAGACAAACAAGGGATACCACGCATGCACGCACTGTTTACTTGACACCGATAGTATATACCTGGGAAGCTGCAGGAAGAATGTGTACCTGGGCCATCGTCGATTTCTTCTGACCAACCATCAATGTCGAAAGAAAGGCAAGCATTTCAAAGGCTAGGTATATCACCGGAAGAAGCCCGCATGCGTACCGGTGATCACGTACTTGCTATGGTCAATGATTTACACGTAATCTTTGGAAAGGGTCCCGGCGGACTAGCTGTTCCGAGTGATGCTGGGGGACACGCACCCATGTGGAAGAAGAAATCTATATTTTGGGACCTACCCTACTGGAAAGACCTAGAGGTCCGCTCTTCGATCGACGTGATGCACGTGACGAAGAACCTTTGCGTGAACCTACTAGGCTTCTTGGGCGTGTATGGGAAGACAAAAGATACAACTGAGGCACGGAAGGACCTGCAACGTTTGCACGAAAAAGACGGCATGCCTCCAAAGCAGTATGAAGGTCCTGCCAGCTATGCTCTTACCAAAGAAGAGAAGGAAATCTTCTTTGAATGCCTGCTTAGTATGAAGGTCCCGACTGGCTTCTCGTCGAATATAAAAGGAATAATAAATATGGCAGAGAAAAAGTTTCAGAACCTAAAGTCTCATGACTGCCACGTGATTATGACGCAACTGCTTCCGGTTGCATTGAGGGGGCTTCTACCGGAAAACGTCCGATTAGCCATTGTGAAGCTATGTGCATTCCTCAATGCAATCTCTCAGAAGGTGATCGATCCAGAAATCATACCAAGGCTAAGGAGTGATGTGGTGCAATGTCTTGTCAGTTTCGAGCTGGTGTTCCCACCATCCTTCTTCAATATCATGACGCACGTCCTAGTTCATCTAGTTGACGAGATTGTCATTCTGGGCCCCGTATTTCTACACAATATGTACCCCTTTGAGAGGTTCATGGGAGTCCTAAAGAAATATGTCCATAACCGCACTAGGCCAGAAGGAAGCATCTCCATGGGCCATCAAACAGAGGATGTCATCGGGTTTTGTGTTGACTTCATTCCTGGCCTTAAGAAGATAGGTCTCCCTAAATCGCGGTATGAGGGGAGACTGACTGGAAAAGGCACGCTTGGAAGGGACTCAATAATATGCAGGGACGGATATTCTTGGTCTCAAGCACACTACACAGTTCTACAGAACTCTACCTTGGTGAACCCGTATGTCGATGAACACAAGAACAGTCTGCGCTCCAAACACCCGGAGCAGTGCGACGACTGGATTACATGTGAACACATCAGGACTTTCAGCAGTTGGTTGGAAACACGTCTCAGAGGTGACAACACTGTTTGTGATGAGATGTACTTGTTGTCCAGGGGACCATCTTTGACTGTTATGATTTGGAAAGGATACGAGATAAATGGGAATACATTTTACACGATTGACCAAGATCAAAAGAGCACCAACCAAAACAGCGGTGTCCGCTTTGATGCAACAACCGAGAGGGGAAAGGACACATATTATGGTTACATAGTGGACATATGGGAACTTGACTACGGACATGATTTTAAGGTCCCTTTGTTTAAGTGCAAATGGGTTAATCTGTCAGGAGGCGGGGTACAGGTAGACCCACAGTACGGAATGACAACAGTGGATCTGAAAAATCTTGGGTACACTGACGAACCGTTTGTCCTAGCCAATGATGTGGCACAGGTTATCTATGTGAAGGACATGTCTACCAGACCGAGAAAAAGAAAAGATAAGGAAGCGAATACATCATACGATGAGCCAAAGCGCCACATAGTTCTTTCAGGAAAAATAGACATCGTGGGAGTGGAGGGCAAGACAGACATGTCTGAAGATTATGAAAAGTTTTATGAAATTCCTCCCTTCAAAATCAAGGCTGACCCCAGCATCCTGATAAACAATGAAGATTATCCATGGTTACGGCGCAATAAGCAAATGACACAAGCGAAGAAAAAGTGAAGACTTTCTCCCGCAACTATTATGATGATACCATGCCAACTTTGTAACACACGAGTATGATACCATTGTCCGTTTTGTATGCACATGCTATGTGGGTGAATTTATGATACCATGCCAACTTTCAACTTTTTCAGAGTTCATTTGAAATGCTTTAATGTCTTATGGTTCGGCCCTCGTAATACCATTAATCCCATTTCACTCCTTGTCAACTATGTTCTCACCAAGAACACTCTATAGGCGCATCTATGTTCATTTTTTTAGTAAAGTTAATCACAAACTTGTGATTCACACAAATTTCAAAGAATTCAAATTTTAACTATTCAAATTTGAAAACTAATGGCACTAACAGAAAGTTTATAATTTTGCTGACCTAAAAGAAAAAAGAATTTAAAATAAAGCAAAAACAAAAGAAAATAAATAATGCAGAAAACAAAATAAAAATAGCAACAATAAGTATTTTGTTGTAAGTAGAAACAAAATAAAATAAATAAAGCAACAAAGAAAACAAAAAAACAAAAAAAGTGTTTTCAAATTTGAAAACTAATGGCACTAACAGAAAGTTTATAATTTTTCTAAAACTAAAAGCAAAAAAGAACTAAAAAAAGCAAAAAACAAAAGAAAATAAATAATGCAGAAAACAAAACAAAAAAACTAGGAAAATAATTAAAAATAGCAACAATAAGTATTTTGTTGTAAGTAGAAACAAAATAAAATAAATAAAGCAAGAAAGAAAAAAAACAAAAAAGTGTTTTCAAATTTGAAAACTAATGGCACTAACAGAAAGTTTATAATTTTCCTAAAACTAAAAGCAAAAAGAATTAAAAAATAAAGCAAAAAACAAAAGAAAATAAATAATGCAGAAAACAAAACAAAAAACTGGAAAAAAATAAAAATAGCAACAATAAGTAAAGAAAACAAAAAAACAAAAAAAGTGCCTCCTACTGGGCCCCCACGGCCTGAATACGACTAGAAACCCTACCATGGGCCAGGATTCAGGCCCGCAGAAGGCCCAGCAGGCCCACAGGCAAAGCAGTGTCAAATTAGGCCCATTGGCCTGCAGTTCAGAGGAGTTCGGGTGAGAAGAGGCAGCGGAGCTTATAAACAGGTGCGGGGCGCTCTCAACTAGCGAGGTGGGACTAAACTCCCACCACCACGCCGTTGTGCAAGGCCATTGGTCCCGGTTGGTGCCACGAACCAGGACCAATGCCACCCTTTGGTCCCGGTTCGTGGCATCAACCGGGACCAATGCCCCCCCCTTTAGTCCCGGTTGGTGCCACCAACCGGGACCAAAGGCCGCCGCTTCCCGCCCTTTGGGCTGCTGAAAAGAGGCCTTTGGTCCCGGTTGGTGGCAACCAACCGGGACTAAAGGGTGCATTAGTCCCGGTTGGTGCCACGAACCGGGACCAATGCTCTTGCTATATATACATCACTTAGCAGTTTCGACCGAATCCCCCACTTCTCCCCCGACGCCCCTGCTCCTCCTCGTCGCCGTCGCCGCCCGACGCCCCTGCTCCACCTTGCCGTCATCGCCGCCACCGACGCCATCAGGCTGCTCGCCTTCGCCGTCGCCGCTGCCCCCTGTGAGCACAGCCTGCTTCCGCGCCCCTCCCGTCCCGCGCGCCACCGCCCCTGCCCTGCGCGGCCGGCGCGCGCCGCCCCAGTCCTGCGCAGCCGCCGCGCCGCCGCCCCTGCCCTGCGCGGCCGCCGCGCGCCGCCCCTGTCTTGCCCGGCCGGCGCGCCGCCGCCCCTGCCCCGCGTGGCCGCCGCGCGCCTCCCCTGCCCCGCGTGGCCGCCGCGCGCCTCCCCGCCGCCCCTGCCCTGCATTTTCCATAGCAATTTCCATAGCATTTTTTTGTTTTCATAAGTGTATTTTTTTGTTAATTGCATTTTTTTTCATATATATAATGTATATATGTATGTGGTAGCTATATATATGATGAATGGATGTGGCTATGTATGTATGAATATAATGTTCATAGCATTTTTTTGTTTATATATGTTTTTTCATATATGTATTAATTTTTTATTTAGGTTGTTAATTAGTAGATATCGATTTTAGGTTAGTGCATTTTAGGTTAGTGTAGAGGAGAAAGGAAAATAAGGAAAAGGAAGAAAAGAGGAAGAAGGAAGAAGGAAGAAGAAGAAGAAAAAGAATAAGAGGAAAAAGGAAAATAAGAAGAGGAGTTTTTTCTATTTTTTCTTCTTCTCCTCTATTCCTTTCTTCTTCTCCTCTTTTTCTTCTTTTTTTTTTCTTCTTCTTCTTCCTTCTTTCTTCTTCCTCTTTTCTTCCTTTTCCTTATTTACCTTTCTCGAGGGAGAAGAAGAAAAAGAAGAGGAGAACAAGAAGAATAAAAGGAATAGAGGAGAAAGAAGAAACTTCAACACGAGGGGGGGGGGGTACCGATACCCCCTCCCCGATAACATTATTTTCCCATGTATATGTATGTCGCGTCATTGTCGATATAACCCCCTCCCGGATAACTTCGACATGAGGGGCGGTCGATATATATACCCTCTCTCGACCGTGATAACTTATACCACGACAGCACCCCCTCAGCCCTCTCGCTCGACCAAAACTCTCGAGGGCACCCAAACCCTAGAGAGAAAACGATGTTGGTCATCTCCTACCCCTCCCACCGCGCCCCTACCCGACAAATTAACTCTCTCGAGGCCACCCAAATTTACCAAGTTAAAAGAGCGTTGTCGTCGAGGCCACCCCAAATCCTTGAAGCGTTGTGTCGAGGCCACCCCAAACCCTAGAGAAGCAGTGTCGAGGCCACTAACATGATTCCTTATTGTGATTAGCTAGCTAGTTCTATGTTTGCCACTAATATATATCCATCTCTACCATGTTTGAATAATAATTGACATGTTGTAAATATTTGCAGAAACTATGGAGCACTCCCGAGACGAAGCAACAGAAGCGATGTTGGGGGACATAATCGCACAAGGAAGTGATGAAGTTGCATCATTTCTCAACGACACCGATGGTCAGGAAGGACTGGGTGAAGAAGAGGGCTATGTTGATGATGGCTTCGGCCCAATAATGCCGGTACAAGAAGAGGGCTATGTTCATGATGGCTCCGGTGACACAATGGAGGTACAAGAAGGAGACCATGCTGACTGCTCCGGTGACCGAATTGAGTTCGGCCAGGTATATATATATTAGTTAAGCCCGTGCTGACTAGTTAATTGATGCATCCATTGTTTTGGTATATGTACACATATTAATTTCTCTCGTCTTTCTTCCTTTTAATTTCTAGCCCTCCGGATCGAGCACAACTTTGATAAGGAGACGAGGCCCGAAGAAAAAGTTGAGCTCGGATGAAAGGTTTGAGATCATAGAAATCGCGCCCGACGGCGAACCGATTGAACCCATCCGGACAAAGAACGCATTTTCTGCTCAGTGCGGGGTTCTTGTTAGGGACAAGATCCCGATCAGCATCCAGCAATGGTATAAGCCTAAGGAGGAAGACTGTCAGGACCAGATTTTCGGGATTTTTAATTTCCCAGAAAATGGCCCTTATGCTCACCAGCCCCAGGATTACTGTTAGCTGGCGAGACACAAACTTGATACAATAACTCCAAGCAGAATACATAATATGTAGTATAAGACCATTCCGGCCTGTGAGTACAACACAAGGTTTCTAATGGTTGATGGCGGAAGCGGTTTGTGGATCATCGGTGTCTATGGGACTCCATTTCCCACAGGAACAGCTGACCAGGTTAACTCCTATCTTCGCGAGGCTGATATCACCATTGCTTAGGTTCCGGGGCTGTCATCTCGTCGCTCCTCTCCGGGCAAGAAATCTGGCCAAGACAATAGCCAAGGACAAGCCAGTGAGTACTTTGAATGTACTCACAAACATTATGAACACGGGTATAATATAACAAATGATAATCATGCTCTGAAATATTCTATGATCGCAACGTCAGTCATAGAAATAAAATCCATGATGTATGCAAACAAGTTATTCACATAACACAAGAGTAATGCAATTAGAGAGTAGAAATAGAATGCCTCAGTCGGGCGTCTGAGCGACACCGCAGAAAGGGCTCATAAGTGAAATGAGTAACAAACATGCCGCAGTCGGGCGTCTGTGCGACGCCACATAAAGGGCTTATAAAGTAAATACATAACAAGCATGCCATAGTCGGGTGTCTCAACGACACCACATAAAGGGCTTATATGGTAAATAGATAACAAACATGCCACAGTCGGGTGTCTGTGCGACACTACATAAAGGGCTTATATGGTAAATAAATAAGAAACATGCCACAGTCGGGCGTCTGTGCGACACCACATAAAGGGCTTATAACAGAGTAATCACAGTGAATATCCAGGAGGTAGAAACGTCCCAGGGATACTCATAAATTCAAATAATATAAAGGGTTAGTCCATAATAATAATGACCATAATCATCATATGTCATCGGTCATAATCAATGTTCTGACTTAGTAGTTTTTCCTCCGAAGACCAACACTAAGACTAACACTTGACTCAACCCAGACTGTAGTCCTTAACCATAGACACGACTATTTGAATAGATATAACCTCTGCAGAGGGTGTACTCTTTACCCACGAGTAACGGATTTCGTTAGTCCATCCGGACTAGTTCCGCCTACGGTCTTTTAATTGAAAACACACCTAACCGCACACACCAGCCTGACTTATCGGCGTCTGGAATCACCCATGACACCTGTTTAAGAAAAACTCTAAGTGGGGAAGCTACAACCTCGATTAGCATGGGATCACAAAATTTATACCGTGCGCAAACTGGGGGAGCTACCCCCTTCGGCTACAACCGAAACACCCATGCCCCCGGACCAGGTGGCATGCCTACCGGATGCAGCCGGTATGTTCCACCATGGCCTCTCTGTACGGTGTGTGCTAGAAAGGGGTTGACAACTTACTGAACCGTACCCTACCTACGACAGGGACAAGTGGTAGCACGGAACAAGTATGGGGGTTACTGGAACAAGACTCGATCTACGGTCGACTCAGGAGGCTTAGGTGTTACCTGCATGATTAGCATAACAAATATGTTTCAACCAACAGCCAGAATCACCACTCATCATGTCTCACTACGTCGTACCAGACACAATCATCTCGACAAAGACCGAAGACAAGCTCGTGTCTACCCAAGACAGAGGCTTTCCCGGGTTCCTTCCGGTATGCATGAAAGGCATATGATGGTGACTACTATCCCAACATATCAAACTCTAACAGCGTGAATCATCAATATGCACTCATGAGTTTGAACATATCATCACAAAAAAAATATAACGAAAACTCCGAGATGAGAGGTGCTGTAACCGTATCAAACAACACACGACAATATTATGCCAGGGTTCAGAATACTTGCCTTCAAGTTGTGGGGAGGCAGAGGGCATTCCAAAACTTTTGAAAGTTTTCTTCTCTGTCCAAAAATCCTATTTAAAATTTTTGAATTAATACATAGTTTCAAAATTAGTACAAAAAGGTTGTCTGATTTTTTTAATTAAATATTAAAATAAACTAGATTTAATTTGAGGAAGGTAGAAAAAAGAATCAATTCATTTGGACTTATATTTAAAAAGTTATAGGCATTCAAAGTTTTGATCAAAATCTATTTTTAAAATAAAACAGAAAAAAGGAAAAACGTTTCAAAAACTGACCACGTCGAAGGCGTATTCCGAGTTTACGTCTCCACTTATCAAGCGTGAACCGCATGTGGGTCACTGACAGTGGATCCAGCGGGCCCACTGGTCAGGTTTGACTAGTCGCCTTTCCCTCCACTTCCTCTGCCCGAGCGGGGGCGAAACTCCGGCAACTCGTGGGGCTCCGAGGGCGGGGATGGATCCGCCAGTCCAGGGCAGTCCTCCCGGTGGTCGTCGGGCAGGTGGGGACGGAGGGAGTCACCGGCGATGAGCTTCGCGGCGGCCGGTGGCTATGGGTGAATTGGGGGTTTGGGGCTACGATGGCTCTCCATCGCAGCAGGGGGTTTGGGCGGCTCCGCAAGACGAAGGGGAGTCGGGTGGTGGTGTTGGATGGACGGGGGAGGGCCTGGTTGTGATGAACGGGGCCGGAAGGCGGCGGTGGCCGAGCTGGCCGGAGAAGGGGAAGACGGCCTCTCCTGGTCGATTGCGGGCTAGGGGAGCGCTAGGGGGATGGCTTGAGGCTGCCTGGGGTCTAGGAGGAGCTCGGGGTCACCATTTATAGTGTAGCTAGGTTGGTTCCGCCGCTGCTGGGGATAAGATCGCCGGCCGACCACTTCTGTTGCGGCAGGGCGACGTGGCGCCGACGAGCGCTTGCAGACGAGCGTGAGGATAAGCTTGGACTGCTCCAGGGGGCAGCTGGCGCGTGGCTGTGGCTCGGGCGGCGCCAACCGTGGCAGGAGCCCACTGTGGCCGGCCGCTAGCCGCCGTGGCCGACCTGACGGCGGTGCTGTGCGGCTCCAGGGATGGCTCTGCGACGAGGAAGGAGGCGGTCGTGTTGGCTGCAAGAGGGGAGTGGCCAGAACGAGCACGGGGGGGGGGGGGGGGGGCAGTGAGACGCGGCGGCTCGGTGCGCGCGCATGCAAAACGTGCGCTCTGGGCGTGCCCAGAGCACGCATACCAGGTGCTCGGTGTAATGCCAGTGCATGCTAGGAGGCTAGGGTGGAGCTGGGGTTTAACATGATTAGGCTTGGGTATTCTAGAGGCTTAGTGGACAAGCTAGTTTGATCAGAGGGTCAAGTTCACAATGCAAACCAAAACTTATGCCAAACCTGCTCATGCACTCAAGGTGTTTGACAAAAAGCTAGGGGCATCTAGGCAGTTCTTGGAGTGTCCAAAATCTCCAGATCCTAGTCTCTTTAGAAGGTAAAGAGGGTGGCAAGGTTAGTTTGCCAAATGCAGAAACTTGTTAGTGCAATTATTTGGGAAAACCAATTTTGGGAAGAAACTAAAGGCTGTCATTACATGTACCAAAAACACTCCAATGGGTTCATGCTCCTGGACTTAAGGGTTTTGTAGGAAGGACTACAAGCAGGAAAAAGAACCATGGGTAAAAGAGCAAGCAAAAATATGGTTGCAGTACAAATCCTCAAGTTGGACCGGAATGAAAATGAGGTTGATTCACTCAAAATTTTCAAATGACATAACTGGGTTTTTGCATAAAGATGGATAATATACTCCTACTGACCTCCCCTAATTTTGGTGGATGTTTTAAATAAATATATATATATAGGTTGTAGTGCAAAATTGCCCACTGGACCAGATTTGAAAACTTGGTGTAGAGCTCAAAATCTCCAATGAACAGAAAATATTTTTGCATGAAAGTGATTTTGGGACATCATATGTCATCCCCAAATTTTGGTGAAAATATTAGATGCATTATCAAATGGTTGTAGTGCAAAAGAGGCTCCAAAACTTTATAAAAATCACTTTAAAAGAATAAAGCTCAGGAAAAATAATTATGCAAATAAAACCACTGATCAAGAATTGTTTTATTGAGTGAGCATACAAGTCCAATAATATTTTGGAAAGTTTCCACTTGGGTAAAAACTCCTCAATATTAAAAAAAGGGTTCTGAAATCAAAAGAAAATCCAGAAAGCAAAATTTTTAACTCCTGGCAAAATTTTAATAATTCACAACATGGTTAAATTTTTGGGGTGTTACAAAGACCCTAAGGTGTCTTATGTCAATGATATGCAGAAAGAAGATCTTTGGACTCAGCTGAAGGAAAATTTCACCCTACCGCCAGAGGAGGATCCGGAGAAGCCAGTTAAAGAGCAATTAATCAAGTCTTGTGCTCTTAAGAAGATGGCAACCCTATTCACGAGGTGGAGGAAAGAGCTGAATAAGTTTGTCGACAAAGAAGAGAAACCAGAATTCATCGGAAAATATGAGAAGATCAAAGATCACTGCCCCGCATTTGTGGCCCACAAGACATCGGAAAAGAGTAAGAAGATGTCGGCGACAAACAAGCAAAATGCTGCGAAGAAGAAGCTTCACCATCGCACGGGGTCAGGTGGCTACCTCAAAGCCCGACCTAAGTGGTCCAAGGCTGAGAATGATCTGCTTGAAAAAGGGATCGAACCAGAGAATGAACTGGTCAGACCATTGCCGGACTTGGTTCTTCGGGGCTGGCGGAACCTTGGACCCTGTATCAGGGAAGTGTCGTTGGACGGACGAGCAACTGAAAATCCAGTCAAGAAGCTTCGGCACTATATCAATGCAGCGCAGCGAGGGACGTTCGTTCCAGACAGGGAGAAGGACGAGCTCACAATGGCCGTCGGGAATCCTGAGCACCCTGGATGGACACGAGGCACGCCAGGCTCCATCCCGTGGAAGGTTGGTTTTCCGGACGCAGGGGGTTACAAAACCCACGAGAGGAGGAAGAAACTAGAGCAGGGCCAATTGCAGGCGCTGCACGAAAGGGTAATGGGGCTAGAGGAACGAGAAGAGGAATGAGAAGCAACAGATCGCAGCAAACGACCTGCCGAAGCTTCCCCCAAAGCTACCCCGCCATCTCAGCGGAGAAGCAGCGTGGCTTCCACCGAGCTGCTTCAGCCGGAGTATGTCTTGACGGCTCCTGCCAGCTATCCCGTGGATGCTATCATGGAGTCTCAAAATTGCCACATTATGACGCGATGGATGAATTTGAAGGTCAAGGCGGCTGTTGGCTCTGTTTATCCTACTGGACCCGGCGCAACTTATCACCGCCGGCCGATTCCAGAAGGATATGCTAGGGTGATGGTGGATGAAATAACGGACGGATTTGAGGACCTCCTGCTTGACCACCCTACCGGTGAAGGGGAGACTAGGCTGGGTTCTGCTGTGAAGACTCCATGCCTATGGCGGAAGGAGCTCATCAACCTTCCGAACTGGACGCCTCCGCCTCCTCCTCCTCCTCCTCCGGCGAGTCACGTCACTCCGCCTTCTCCACCGCCTCCTCCTCCTCCTCCGGCGAGTCAGGGCACTCCGCCTCCTCCACCGCCTCCTCCTCCGACGAGTGACGATTAGGGCACTGGGCCTCCTTCTCCGGCGCGTGGCGGCACTCTGCCTCCTTCTCCGGCACATGGCGGCACTCCACCTCCTTCTCCGCCTGCGCCGGCACGCCCGAGCAGCCAGCAGCCTCCTCCATCTCCGCCTCGCCAGCAAGGGCGGAAGAGACCTGCCGCCGCCCCGGCTGCTCCGGTGCGTCGTAGTCCTTCTCCTCCGCCTCGTAAGCAAGCACGAAAGAAGACAGACGCCGCAGCCGCTCCGTCTGCTCCGGCGTCTAGCATCATAACCAGAGGCGGGAGGCAATACAGATACGGTCCACCTCTCAAGCCTCTAGAGAAGTTACCGTATGAGAGGACCGAGGAGGAAAACGCGACGATCGTGCGGACCCACGTGAAGGAGTTCTTTGAAGGGGTGAAAGAAAAGAGACATCCACCTCTGGAGGAGAAGGTAGATCCGATGAAAGCAAAGTGCACTCTCGATGCCCTGAGGAAACCGGCAAAGTCTCTGCCGAGAACCAACTATGAGCACATTACTGAACAGACATATCTCCAAGCGGAGCGGTCGGGAAGTACTGTCAGACATCAAAGGTCAAGAGAACAAGCAGCTGCGAAAAAAATTGACCAGCTCGGTGAACAAGAAAACCAATCGTGCCCCCCGCTCAATGTGTCTAGCGGCAACATCGTCGCTAATGCTCCGGGGATGGTGGCCGGTTATGGCAATCTACAAGATTACCTGCCTGACGATCAACTTCCTGATTTCATGGAGGTGGACGAACACAAATACGAGTACGGGAAGCCTCTCGTCAAAGATGAAAAATCTCTAACAACGATGATGCGAAGATTCAATAATTGGTACATGAAAACCTGTAGAGAGTCTGGGGGGACGAATAGTTTGTATCTGAACATTAAAGAGGAGCACGACCTTGTTGCAACTGATCTGTTGTGTGTTCCATTTGAGGAGTTCTTCGCGTTCTTCAATCAAAAGGCCCTCGATAAATTAACGGTCTTTTGCTACTGCCTGTAAGTACTATTTCTGTCATTAAGTCTCTATATATAGCTCGGCTCTTTCATTGCATGTATTTATAATGAATTATCCTCAATATATTATGCAGATTGAAGATCGTTGAGTGCAAAAAACAAGAAATTTATGATATTGGGTTCATTAACACAAATATCATAGATGAATTTCTGGTTAAAAAGCACGCCAAAGAGGCGGAGGACAACTTGTAACAATCGTTGATCAAAAATCAAAACAAAGATACCATACTCTTTCCTTACAACATTGCGTGAGTTACTGTCGTGTGCATATTCGGTTTCCCTTATTCCTCGAGCGAGGTTATAGTAATGTAATTGATGAGTTATGCATGCGTGCGCAGCTTCCACTATGTTCTTCCGGAGATTAAGCTTGAGCGGGGACTAGTAACCATCTTAGACTCGAGACGAAAAGATCCCAAAACCTATGCGGAAATGACTGAATTGCTCAACAAGTAAGTTCAATCGATCATTGTCGCACCATATCGACAACTTTTTGTTCGTTTCCTGATATCTCAAGTAATAATAATTATTTTCTTTGTCTTGCAGGGTTTGGAAACATTTCACCGCAGAAACTCCGGGACTGCCGAAGGAGCTGCGATATACATACCCGAAAGTAAGTACTACTGGCTAGCTAGTTGCGCACATCTCCCATTGATTCTATAGCTATGCTTTCATCAATGCCATTTATAATGCTTCATTATCAGTTTCATTGACCTCTATTTCTCGTAAAGTGCTTGTGGAAGGAACAAGGGAATTATTTATGTGGATACTACGTGTGCGAGTTCATCCACAACGCGACTTTGAAAAATAAGCGGGGCTACTCTAAAAGACAATATGAAGTGCGTAAGCAATAATATTCACAATTTCATTTTATTACACCATCATTTCTGTTGAGTTTCATTCATATATATGTATTAATTAACCCCCTTCTTCAAATTAGACGTGGCAGATGCGGAATGAACTCCTAGAACCAGATCGCATGAAAGCAATTCAAGAGGAATTGGCGGGATTCTTTCTTGACCAACTCATCAATAAAGCCGCAGAATACCATGTGGAAGTTGATTTGAATTGCTAGGGGATTGTAATTAAGAGATCTTACATATTGTATATGTATGTACGTAGCCAGTAGCGTCGGATAGATAATACGAAAACTTGTTGTTCGACCAATCTCTCGGAGAAGGAGAGGTGGATCGATCACTTCTCTCGGTATGCATGACGAACTTCTGTACTTAATGGTTCCCTTCATTTTCTTACTAGCTAGCGTGTCGAGGGCCTCTCTATGTATAGTACGTAGCGTCGACCAAGCACGGACATAAGAGAGGACACTTCTCTCTAATAATTAGTTAGCTAACACAATATATGAAACACCTAAATTAACCCCTCAAAACCCCCAACCCCCCCCCCCTTTCAAAACAAAAAACAAAAACCCCATCCACTGGAATGCTGACGCGTGGAGGCCTTTTGGTCCCGGTTGGTGCCACCAACCGGGACCAAAGGCCCCCCTGCCTGGGCTCGGCGCACCGGCCATGTGGAGGACCATCTGTCCTAGTTCGTGTTAGAACCGGGACTAAAGGGGGGAGGTATTAGTAACGACCCATTAGTCCCGGTTCATGAACCGGGACTAAAGGCCCTTACGAACCGGGACAAATGCCCCCTTTTATACTAGTGTAGCCATGTTTGACCCCGGTCCGGGGCACCCAACCTCTACGAACAGGACGTCGTTAGTCTCGTCGCCGGCGTACCACGGATCCCACCCCCGCGGGACGATGACGCTGGACATGTTCACGTGGTAGTAGACGACGGTGGCGTACTTGTTCCACACGCATCCGAGATACTGGCGCCCGGTGCCTCAGAGCTCCCCGCCCTTGAACACAAAACCGCCAGGGTCACCGACATAGCGCCCAGCGTACGCCTTCACCCACCCGGCACGGCGGCGGCCGTACCGCGGGGGTATGTTGGACACGATGGTGCACCCGTCGTAGATGGACCGGGCGTAGCCGAAGATGAAGTCGACGCCACCCTTGATGACGCATTCACAGAAGTAGTGCCGGCCGATGTTGTCGCAGAGCGTGTCCTCGAAGCCGTTGAAGGCACAACGGTGGAAGGCGATCCGCTCACCATTGACCATCACCGCGAGCGCTTGGGTGACGCGGCTCTTGTTGACGCTATTGTGCGTGTTGGTGAAGGCGATGTCCCAGGCAACGAAGTCATTGGCGTAGACACTGAAGGTGGCAGTCTCGTACGTCTGCATCGCGTCGGCGCCGCGGCGCATCAGGCGGTCGGTGTTGCCGTGGGCGTGGTCGTCGAAGTAGATCTCAGTGCTCGAGTGGCCCTCCCCTTCCAGCAAGATGTAGCCTTTCTCCCTTGGGATGGTCACCTTCTCCCTGCATGCACCACATGTACCATCATAACCATACTTGCTTACTGTAAGACAATAGGTTTGGGGGAACCGGCTCAACCCTCTAGGGGTGGCCTATCACATATATATAATGAAGGGGTACAGCGTTACATCATATGTACACATACGTACACATATACAGAAGCTATACAGTCTAACACCCTCCCTCAATCTTAGACACTTCCTAAAGAATCTAGAAGGGTAAGATTGCACCGACAATTCTCAAATTGTGGTAGAGGTAATGGCTTGGTGAAGATGTCTCCAAGTTGATCCTTGGAAGAGATGAACTTGATCTGTAGTTGCTTCTGAGATACATGTTCCCGTACAAAATAATAGTCCACTTCGATGTGTTTCGTTCGGGCATGGAATACCGGATTAGCAGATAGGTATGTAGCACCAATGTTATCACACCAAAGAATAGGAGACTGTGATTGAGATATACCCAACTCCTGAAGCAAAGACTGTACCTAGATAATTTCTGCAGTTGCATTAGCCACAATCTTATACTCAGCTACAGTACTGCTACGTGAAATAGTAGCTTGTTTCCGAGCACTCCAGGCGATCAAGGTAGAACCAAAGAACACGGCGTAGCCCCCCGTGAGTCGCCTGTCATCCGGACTGCCAGCCCAATCCGCATCAGAATACGCTGAAATGACCCCAGAGGGGTTCAGTCGAATGTGCAAACCATAGGACAACGTGAAGCAAATGTAGCGCAAGATGTGCTTAACCGCGGACCAATGAGTGTCACGAGGTGCCTGGAGATACTGACATACTCTGTTGACGGCAAAGGAAATATCTGGACGAGTGATCGTCAAATACTGCAACCCACCAACAATACTCTTGTACTGTGTCGCATCATCAGAGGGAAGGAGCTCGCCATCTACAGCAGTGATCCTGTCAGTAGCAGACATAGGTGTAGTAGTTGGTTTTCACTTAAGCATTGCAGCCCGCTGCAACAAGTCCAAAGAGTACTTCTTCTGCGTCACAACAAGTCCAAAGAGTACTTCTTGTGCGACTTCCACACCAAGGAAATAGTGAAGCTTCCCAAGATCTTTGACCGCAAAGTCAGCACCAAGAGACCGAAAAAGAGCAGCAGCAGCCAACTGAGAAGAACTGACAAGTATAATATCATCCACATAGACTAGCAGATACATGGTAACTTCGGGCCTTTGTAGAAGAAATAACGAAGAGTCAGCAGCCGATGATGCAAAACCATGAGCGCGAAGGGCTGTCGCAAGACGAGCATGCCAAGCACGGGGAGCCTGCTTCAGACCATAGAGTGCTTTAGTGAGACGATACAGATAATCAGGACGATCGGGATCAGAGAACCCTGGTGGCTGCCGCATATAGATCTCCTCCTCCAGAACACCACAGAGAAAGGCATTCTGCACATCAAGCTGACAAAGAGACCAACCCCGAGTAACTGCAAGAGAGAGAAGAAGCCTGATAGTAGTAGGTTTAACCACTGGACTGAAGGTGTCTTCATAATCAAGACCATAACGCTGCCGAAAACCTCGAGCAACCAGCCGCGCCTTGTAGTGCTCAATAGAACCATCAGAATGCTTCTTCACTTTGAAAACCCATTTAGAATCGATGACATTAATGCGGGGTGGTGGCGGAACAAGAGTCCATGTCTTGTTACGAAGAAGAGCATGGTACTCCTGTTCCATGGCCTCTCGCCAATGAGGTATACTGAGAGCAGCTTGATGCGTACGAGGCTCGGAGGTAGGATCCGTGCGGGCAGCAGCCAGACATGCAGCCAACCAAGCAACAGTACCATCAGTGTGCCGTTTGGGCTGAAACACACCACTGCGACTCCACGTGTGTGGTCGTTGAGGAGCCACAAGAGCCACAGGAGTCGGAGAGGGCTCAGGTGATGAAGGCGGTGATGGCGATGGCGACACCTCGGCCATCGACGAAGATGCCTTAGTGAGCATCGGCGAGAGTGCACCGAGGGCAGGTGAGCTCGGCCCAGGCGAGCATGGCCCAGACGGTGTGGCAGATCGAGAGGGTGACGGGGCCGGCGTGGCCAGGCGAAGCGGCGAGGCCGGCTCAGAGGCCGGCTCAGGGGCCAGGAGCAACGAGCTGATCGGCCCAGGCACCGACGAAGGTGGCCTAGAGACCAAGGGCGCCGGTCCAGGGGCCGGGGGCGCCGAAGCACACGGCATGGCAAGAGGTTCGGTCCGTCGTGCATGGGCAGGAGGGCCGAGGCCATGCAGGGGCACACCATGATCGTCATGAACCGCTGGTAAGACCGACGAGGGAGACGATGGCGCCTCCAAAATCTCCAACCGAGCCACACGTCTAGTGCCTGCACCATGGTTAGGCAACAAAATAGGATAGTATGCAACATCATCAAATTGGTCAGATGCAACGGAGGATGAATGCAAAGATGGTGGTTCAGCAGTGGACACAGGAAGCTTGGCAAAGGGAAAAACATGCTCATCAAACACGACATCCCGAGATATGTAGACACGATTTGTGGGAACATGAAGACATTTGTAACCTTTATGAAGAGAGCTATAGCCAAGAAAAACACACTTCTTGGAACGAAACTCAAGCTTGTGCTTGTTATATCGGCGGAGATGCGGCCAACAAGCACACCCAAAAACCTTAAAAAAGGTATAATCAGGTTGTTCATTAAGGAGAACTTCAATGGGAGTCTTCATATTCAAAACACGAGTGGGAGTGCGTTTATGAGAAAACATGCAGTGGTAAGAGCATCACTCCAGAACCGAAACGGAACCGATGCATGGGCCAAAAGAGTAAGACTAGTTTCAACAATGTGTCGATGCTTACGTTCCACAGAACCATTCTGTTGATGTGTATGTGGACATGCTAAACGGTGAGCGATCCCAAGCGATTGAAAGAAGGAGTTGAGGTTGCGATACTCACCCCCCCCAATCCGACTGGACATGAACAATTTTATGCTTGAGAAGATGTTTAACATGTTTTTGAAACTGAACAACAATGTCAAACACATCAGATTTGCGTTTAATAAGATAAAGCCATGTAAAGCGACTATAAGCATCAACGAAACTGATATAATAATTGTGACCACTGAGCGAAGTCTGAGCAGGACCCCATACATCTGAAAAAACAAGTTCTAAAGGATGTTTCACCTCACGACTAGACTCCGAAAAAGGAAGTTGATGACTCTTCCCCTGCTGACAAGCATCACATACTGCTACATCTTTATTACTAGACATGCTAGGAAGCTCATGACGACGCAAAACATGACGAACGATAGGTGTGGCCGGGTGACCAAGACGAGCATGCCACTGTGACGGAGATACCCGAACTCCACTGAACACGCGAGCGACAGCAGGATGCTCCAGACGATAGAGGCCCTGGCACAACCGCCCGCTAGGAAGAATGTCCCTCGTGCCCCGATCCTTAATAAAAAGATCAAAAGGATGAAATTCACAAAGCACATTATTATCACGTGTGAGTTTAGGAACAGAAAGAAGATTACGTGTCACAGAGGGAACTCTAAGGACATTAGGAAGCTGAAAACTCCTATTTGCATGCCTAGTGAGAAGAGATGCTTGACCAATATGAGATATATGCATACCTGCTCCACTGGCGGTGTGGATCTTGTCGGAGCCATGGTAGGGTTCGCGAGTATGGAGCTTTCCCATCTCAGTCGTCAGATGCTCCATTGCCCCAGGGTCCATATACCAGTGAGGATCAATGGAGTAGGACTGAGTGTGCCCTTGCTGCTTTGTGGACACCGGCCGATCTGCCATGGCCACCTGACGTGCAAATTTCCCCTTGTCCTTGCCATCATTGCCGAGGCCCAGAAAACTCTTCTGAAAGCGTTTGTGACACTTAGAAGACCAGTGCCCATCGAGGCCACAAAGCTGACACACGCTCTTACCGCCATCCCCCGGTAATGTCGCGGTAGGAGGGGGGCGAGGCGGGCGGTGGTGGCAGCCCCGAAGGAGCCCGAGATGATGAAGAAGAGTGGCCACCCTTGGTGGCGGCGTTGGCCGAGAGGGAGCCGTTGCTCCTGGAGCGGCGCGTCTCGACCCGCTGCTTAGTGAGAAGTAGGCGGGAAAAGACCTCGTGCACCAGCATGGGGTTCGAGTTGCCCCGCTCGTTGATGATCTCGACCAAGGCATCATACTCCTCATCAAGACCATTGACATTAAATGAGTTGAACTCGGAGTCGGTGAGGGGCTGTCCAATGGAGGCCAACGTGTCGGCAAGGCCCTTGACCTTGTTGTAGAACTCAGTGGCCGTGGAGTCAAGCTTTTGACACTCCCCAAGTTGACCACGGAGCGCAAAGACACGAGGCTGCGACTGTGCTACAAACGAGCGCTCGAGGATGGTCCACGCCTCGTGGGACGTCCTGGCGAAGACAACAAGACCGGAAACAGCCGGAGTGAGCGACCCCTGGATGGAGGAGAGGTTCGCCTAGTCCTGCCCCGTCCAAACACTGTGCGCCGGATTGTAAACCGGGCCATGCACGCTATCGATCAGCGCACGGGGACAGGGGAGAGAGCCGTCGACGTAGCCAAGCAGGTAGTGACTCCCAAGAAGCGGGAGAACCTGCGCACGCCAAAAGATGTAATTGTCCAACGACAACTTGATGGTGACGAGGTTTCCTAAGTGAAACGGCGGCGGCGGTAGGCAACTCGTGGAGTAGGCTACCGGAGGTGAAGGTGTCATAGGGGCAGGGGCCACAGGTGCAGCCGCGGGGACGGACGGCGTAGGAGCCGCGCCCTACACGGCAAGGCCGACCATCAGGGCCGACGCAGAGGCCGACATCGGGGCGACGGCGGCATCACTGACGAAGGCGGGCGAAGAGGCGCCCGTCGTGGCGCTGGAGGTGTGGACCACCAGCGAGTTGCCCGACGACGAGGAGAAGAAGGAGCCGATGCTCCTCGTCCCGATCGGGAGTGACGTGCAGCCGAACCAGTGAACCCTCATACTCCTCTCCGCGCGGGCTTCCACTGTCGCGTCTTCCCCGGCTCCCCGTTGTCCCCTTCCTAGGCCTCGCCGTCGTCCACCGCCCTGGTGCTCTCGGCGCGGCATGGTCAACGTGGTCAAGGAACGACTTCCATCGGACGTGGACTGTACGTCGAGAGGCTGACAGCTGGGTCCACGGCCGTAGCAAGGAAGTGCATCCTTATTATGTGAAAAATAATTATTCCTCCACCTGACAGCGAGGACCCACCGGACGGGCCACCGTATTTCGCGAAAAAACGTTTCCCCCTGACTGCTGGGACCCACCAGCTACATCTTCGCACGTAAGGAAGTGCGTCCGGGCAAAAAAAAAACGATTCGCCCCGCTGACTGCTGGGACCCACCAGCTACATCTTCGCACGCAAGGAAGTGCTGACAGTCGGGACCCACCTGGTCGAAGCGTACGTAGCATTGTCATTCTGGTCGCGAACGTGTACGTACATATATACTGGTCGATGTAGAGGCGCGCACGTGTCGTAGTAGAGGCGCGCACATGTCATAGTAGAGGCGCGTAGCATGTACACGTACGTACAGCGGCCAGGGTGCAAGAAAGAAAATATGGCCACGTACGTACATACGGGCAGGGTTGTGAATGCCTACTCGCGCATACGTACATGGCTGGGTCGGAACGGAGAAACAACATAGTCGTCGTGTTCACGGGAGCCAACCGGCTGGGTCGGAACGGAATGCGTGGTCGTGTTCATCGGGAGGGCTTGGACGGAACAAGCGATGGAAACGAGGCCTGGCGTACCGCAGAACGGAGGAAATGGACCTCCTACGTTCGGAACGGGGTCCTGTTGATCGGGAGGGTTGTGGCGCACCGCAAAACGGAGGAAACGGACCTCCTACGGTCGAAACGGGGGTCCTGTTGATTGGGAGGGGTGTGGCGTACTGCAAAACAGACGAAACAGACCTCCTATGGTCGAAACGGGGGTCATGTTGATCGGGAGGGGTGTGGTGTACCGCAAAACGAATGAAACGGACTTCTGTTGGAGCGCTACGGTCGAAACGGAGGTCCTGTTCATCGGGAGGGGTGTGGCGTACCCCAAAACGGGACTCCACAGGATACTGTTCATCTCCACCGTCGACCTCCTCCAGCCTCCACGGGCTACTGTTCACCCACCGTCGACCTCCTCTAGCCTCCACCTGCGACTGTTCATCCACAGGCTCCTGTTCATCCAGCCTCCACCGTGCGCTACTCCACCGGCTACTGTTCAACCACTCCTCCACGGGCACCCCTCCACTTTCTACTATTCATCCAGCCCTCCACCACACCACGGGGTCCTGTTCAACCACCCCTCCACGGGCACCCCTCCACCGTCTACTGTTCATCCAGCCCTCCACACCACGGGGTCCTGTTCATCCAGAGGCAACGCCACCACTCACTGTTCATCCACCCCCCCCCCCCCGCAATGCTCACTGTTCATCCAATCGATCGGCTTCAGTTAGCAGCAGTAGCGAAGGAATCACTCGATCGGGTTCAGTTAACAGCCATCGATCGATCGCTCGGGTTCAGTAACGCGTAGCCTGCAGTGCAATCGCTCGGGTTCAGTTAGAGCGAACGCCTCGCACACACGCGCGTACGTGTACGAGAGAAACGCGCATCGCTCGGCCCCCGACCTCCCACCGTAACCGGTAACTCCCTGAAATTTTCCTCGCCCTCGCTTCTACCACAGTTTTTTCCGTCATGGACGGCCCAAAGAATGTCATGCAGCTGCGGCTCCGGCCCGCCCAGGACGAAAAGCCCATTTTCTGTCATGATTTTTTGTCATAGAAGTAGGAGCCCACCACATCTACGATGATACTAGGTTTTGTCACAATTATCGTCATAAAAGTGTCTTATGTATGACAGAAAAAAAAATCGTTCGGCCCAAAATGTCATGGATGTGTATTTTTTTTGTAGTGCCAACACTTTTTCTTCTTTTCTTGAAATGGTTCTTATATCTCTATGTGGTGGATGGATTGAGTGGAGTGGAATGTCATGTGGGTGGCTAGCAGTGAAAATGTGGTGGTCTGGTTGTAAAGGAATGGATGATTGGACAACAAAAAAGGTAGGTAGAGAATATATAGAGAGGGAGTTCAAACTCTGGCCATTACTTTAAAAACTTTAACTAAGACTCGGAAGCACCAATAGCTTGTAAACTAGCAAAAATACTGAAGTAGTTCAAATAATTTTGAATGGCCAAGGCAGTGTTCAGAAATAAGGAGAAATATAGTACCCAGAAGTACTGATGAAAGAATGAGTGGGGGTTCCAAACACAAAAGCTAGCACCTTTTTTGCGAGGATAAAAGGACTCGGAAGTACACGTAAAACTAATTTCTCTATAGCACCATACGAAACAAAGCAATTGCTAGATTGAGAATATGCAGAACAGAGCTAAGTCATATATTGGAAGTTTTAAAAGAAAGAAGTGAAGCTTCTAATGCGACTGTTTGACACGAGAAAAATCTCTTAGACTCCAGGAGAATAGAAGAGAAGGAGTATGGATTTCTCTCTCGCCCCGGGGAAAGAAAAATAAGTATGAGGGCGTGCCACTCTACCGTAGTACACAAAGAAAAAGGTCCGGGAAACGAGTATTTCATTAATCTCACTGGAGAAACAAAATTACAAGATCCTATATAGAAAAGTACACTATGTGGCCTACTAGCGTGGCCAGCCTGACTGTGGCGATTGCGGTCTCTTGGTTCCCGAGGCCTAGGAAAGCTCCCAGTTAATTACTCCCGCGGGTTGCTCCACAAGATACCTCCTATTAAGCTGTGTGGTTGTCTTTGTCGTCTTTGCTTCGCATTCTCCATGCATGATGATGGTGGTGTGAGTGGGCGGTGGCAGAATCCGTGTTGTTGTTGGTACACGCGCCACAAGTAGTGTGACCTTTGCCGTGGCCGCGCCTGTCGGTGTACTAGAGTAGGGGTACCCTAGTATCCCGAACTCGTGCACGGGCAGTTGCAGCGCCCCGCGGCAAGGCTTGCCGGGTGCCAGGACCCTCCGTGGTTCCCTTGAAGACCATTCAAGAACAAAGTACTCAAACCAAGACCCCGGCAAGAGGAGCTTGCCGGGAAGGCCAACCCAGGCCCCGGCAAGAGGAGCTTGTAGGGAAGAGACAAGGCCCCAGCAAGAGGAGCTTGCCGGGAAGGCCAACCAAGGCCCCGGCAAGAGGAGCTTGCCGGGAAGAGACAAGACCCCGGCAAGAGGAGCTTGCCGGGAAGGAGAGATGTCGGGGGGTGCTGATTCCACCAACACCTATGGGGACAGGGCCCCTTTCGGTTCGGTGGGAGGCGGAGAGCGCACAAAGAGCGGATCGAGGCAGTGCACGCGGGCGATTTTACCCAGCTTCGGGCCGCACGGATGCGTAAAACCCTACTGCTGCTTGTTTGTGTGTATTGGATTCTTTGCTCAGGAGCGATCGACGCTGCCAGACTGAGCGTGGGGGTGTTTCTGGTGTCTCGAATGAGCCGAACTGGCCGACCTCTCTCTACATTGCGCTTGGGCCTCCTTTTATACTTTCAAGGGGTTACCCACAGGTGGCAACGTAGACTAAAAGGGTAGAAATGGAAAAGGATGCGGTAGGTGCTCCTGTCGGTGTACTAGAGTAGGGGTACCCTAGTATCCCGAACTCGTGCACGGGCAGTTGCAGCGCCCCGCGGCAAGGCTTGCCGGGTGACCGCCAGGACCCTCCGTGGTTCCCTTGAAGACCATTCAAGAACAAAGTACTCAAACCAAGACCCCGGCAAGAGGAGCTTGCCGGGAAGGCCAACCCAGGCCCCGGCAAGAGGAGCTTGTCGGGAAGAGACAAGGCCCCGGCAAGAGGAGCTTGCCGGGAAGGCCAACCAAGGCCCCGGCAAGAGGAGCTTGCCGGGAAGAGACAAGACCCCGGCAAGAGGAGCTTGCCGGGAAGGCCACTCAAGGCATACCAAGAAAGCTTCCCGCGACGCGCCCTGCGTCCCGGCAAGATCCGGCGAGCGACAAGCTTCCGGACGCGACAAGACAACGGCCGCGGCAAGGAGCTTGCCGCGGGAAACCCCCACTTCGTGCCCGCGCTCCAGCACACCTGCTAACGTGTCGCTCTGGGACTCTCCCAAGCACACGTGGCAGGAGGCCGCGTAGCTAGGGGTACGTGGTGGCAAACGGAGATGAAGAGAAGCCCATCGTGGCAAACGGTGGCGCTCGTAACGGTCACCTTTTGCACTGTTTAGGAGACTCAGACAGGCATTTAATGCCCTTGTCCCCTGCCGTCAGAGTTAGGTAGGGCGCACTATATCCACAGTAGCGGTAGCTGCACCTACCGCATCCTTTTCCATTTCTACCCTTTTAGTCTACGTTGCCACCTGTGGGTAACCCCTTGAAAGTATAAAAGGAGGCCCAAGCGCAACGTAGAGAGAGGTCAGCCAGTTCGGCTCATTCGAGACACCAGAAACACCCCCACGCTCAGTCTGGCAGCGTCGATCGCTCCTGAGCAAAGAATCCAATACACACAAACAAGCAGCAGTAGGGTTTTACGCATCCATGCGGCCCGAAGCTGGGTAAAATTGCCCGCGTGCACTGCCTCGATCCGCTCTTTGTGCGCTCTCCGCCTCCCACCGAACCGAAAGGGGCCCTGTCCCCATAGGTGTTGGTGGAATCAGCACCCCCTGACATCTCTGGCGCGCCAGGTAGGGGTCTTCGGCGGCAGCTGTTCTTCATCGTCATGGCTCCTAAGGAGCGGGCGAGCGAAAGAACGGCGTCGGTGCGGCAACAGAAAAAGCTAAGTCGTGCGAGACTTTAGATATTTCCTTTCTGTATAAGGTTATCCTCCTCGGAGATCTTGTTCTTTGTACGGAAAACCTGTGCGCGGAGGAATCAACTCGTAGCTAGTTGCGCCCTTACTCTGTTTCGAGTCCGCTCAACAACTTAAGTGAGCTGCTAGCGCCCTTACTTTGCTTCGAGTCCGCTCAGCAACTTAAGTGAGCCGCTAGCGCCCTTACTTTGTTTCGAGTCCACTCAACAACTTAAGCGAGCTGCAACTAGTTGCGACAAGATTGCTTGTCGGGAGCGACCCCGCCAGCAGGCTGCTGAAGTTCCACACTCGGCGCTCGCGGCAAGGGTGCCTGCACCGGCAAGTTTCCCTAGAAAGCGTAGGGTGGACGTACAAAGAGGGGTTGAACAGGAAGATAGCATGCGCTATTTATTTGAGATTTCTGCATAGACCTGTATGCCGAGGAGCCTTCTCGGGGCTAGTTGCGCTCCATGTTGCCTCGAGTCCGCTCGGCAACTTGTGCGGTTGCGCTAGAACCAAGAAGGTAAACCTTTCCGGGAGGCGTTGTTCCCGAATAGCCGCTAAGGGCCCGTTCCCTCCAGCGCTACTGGCTGGATCGTACGCACCGGAAAGCATTCCAGCAGGCATAGGGAATATACAGCAAAAGTCAAAATTCGCAAGCAAGTTGAGTGCACTTCGGATGCTAATCACTTGCTATATTTGAACGCAGTTATGGCCCGGGGGCTGGCAACGCCCTTAGGGCCAATCTTTTCGGCGTCAAGAACGACGAAGTTCTTCGCCATAAGCCTTTCCGGCAACGATTTTGCCGAAAGCCGGCGTCAAGAACGACGAAGTTCTTCGCCATAAGCCTTTCCGGCAACGATCTTGCCGAAAGCCGGCGTCAAGAACGACGAAGTTCTTCGCCATAAGCCTTTCCGGCAACGATCTTGCCGGGAGCCGGTGTCGAGAACGACGAAGTTCTTCGCCATAAGCCTTTCCGGCAACGATCTTGCCGAAAGCCGGTGTCAAGAACGACGAAGTTCTTCGCCATAAGCCTTTCCGGCAACAATCTTGCCGGGAGCTGGTGTCAAGAACGACGAAGTTCTTCGCCATAAGCCTTTTCGGCAACGATCTTGCCGGGAGCTAGTGTCAAGAACAACGAAGTTCTTCGCCATAAGCCTTCCTGGCAACAAGCTTGCCGAAAGCCGGCATCGAGAACGTCAAAGTTCTCCACTGAAGATAAAAGCCTTCATGGCAACAAGCTTGCCGGAAGCCGGCATCGAGAACGTCAAAGTTCTCTGCTGAAGATAAAAGCCTTCCTGGCAACAAGCTTGCCAGAAGCTGGCATCGAGAACGTCAAAGTTCTCTGCTGAAGATAAAAGCCTTCCTGGCAACAAGCTTGCCGGAAGCCGGCATCGAGAACGTCAAAGTTCTCTGCTGAAGATAAAAGCCTTCCTGGCAACAAGCTTTGCCGGAAGCCGGCATCGAGAACGTCAAAGTTCTCTGCCGAAGATAAAAGCCTTCCTGGCAACAAGCTTGCCGGAAGCCGGCATCGAGAACGTCAAAGTTCTCTGCCGAAGATAAAAGCCTTCCTGGCAACAAGCTTGCCGGAAGCCGGCATCGAGAACGTCAAATTTCTCTGCCGAAGATAAAAGCCTTCCTGGCAACAAGCTTGCCGGAAGCCGGCATCGAGAACGTCAAAGTTCTCTGCCGAAGATAAAAGCCTTCCTGGCAACAAGCCTGCCGGAAGCCGGCATCGAGAACATCAAAGATCTCTGCCGAAGATAAAAGCCTTCCTGGCGACCAGCTTGCCGGAAGCCGGCATCGAGAACGACAAGGTTCTCAACTGAGGATAAAAGCCTTCCCGGCAAGCCAGTATCGCTGGGGGCTGTGAGTGCCAGGAATCGTCCACGGCAAACCAGAGTTGCCGGGGGCTGCAATATCAGATAAGTCTTTCATCCCTTATCATGCATCCTCTTATGGACCGGGGAATGCGAAACCACGTTTCTTCCCGGAAACTGCCGTGCTCCCTTGACTCTAGGCCCTGGGGCTCGTTCTCGGGGCCAAGTTTGGTCGTAGTCGCGGCAGCAAAGGGATGAAACGAGGAGACCGCACCCACCTCGTTCCTGCCTCCGTTAAAAGCGTGAGAAAGGTTGAGCGACGTGGGAAGGCGGCAGGGCCTGTTGCCGGGAGATGAAATGTCTGTCCGAGGGATACCAAGGATTCGCTCCTTGGCGTGGGTTTAACTCGCGAGACAAATAACCCGGCAAGCATCCCCTTTTCATTAAAAAACATCCCACTCAGGTACAATCCATAGAGGATGAAAAACATGAAAGAGAGGATTACAAGTTCTAGATACAGCTAAGGCCCGAAGGCTTACAAATTAAAAAGATAAGATGCCCGTAATCCCTTTCCTGGCCCTCTTTTCAGGAGGCAGGTCGAGGAGGCGAAAAGGGCAAAAGGAGTGCCTAGGCGAGCTACGGGTGCCAGAAGACACCAAGGGAACATCCCGGGGGTCGTTCGAAGGCCGGACGACGATGGTGGCGCTGGAAGCGGGGCTCGAAGACGGGGCGACAGGACGTCAGCAGCTGTCGAGGGCACCACGCCCTCGTACTCCGACCTGACGGCCTTGTCGCCAGCCCTCTTCCCCTTCTGCAGCCTCCCTACGCCAGCCGCCCAAGGAGACGACCCCGGGGAGTTCAAGAAGCTGGCGACGCGGATGATGGGGTCGCCGGTGCCGCGCAGAGCGGCGCCCGACGCCTAGTCGGACCTGCTACCCCGCCGCCCGCTACCCTCGCCGTCGCTGTCGCTCCCCTCCTCGTCGCTCTCGCTCGAGGAGGAGCCTTCGCTGTCGGAGGAGCTGTCCACGCAGCACTTCGCCCGAGTGCCGAAGCACCCGAAGGCCTTGATGGAGAGGAGATCGCCCTCCATCAACTTAAAATGGAGGGTAAACCCCTCCGTCAAGCTGTGGATGCGGGCGAACGTATTCCACCCTCGATCAAGATACATCACATTAGGGGCTGGGAATGCAACGCGGACTCGCGTGCCGCTGATCCCACAGCCCCTCATGTGCAGTCTCAGCATCTCGGGCGGGTCCAACTCCATCGCGCGCGCAAACGGAGCTGGAAGCCGGAGGCGACGACGAGGCGCCCGGCGCAGCCTGATGAAGAACTCGCAAGGGTCGTCCCCTATATGGACCGCCGTGGGGGGAGGAGCCGCCGGCGGAGGTGAAGCTGACGCGCCGCCCCGTCCGCCTCTTCCCCGAGCGCCTCGACCTCGTCCTCGACCTCGTCCGCGACCTCGCCCCCTCCCTCTTCCCCTTATAGCTGGCTCTGCCACCACGGGCGCGGAAGAGGGAGGGATGCGCTGTCTGGCGGCGACCCTCGCCGCCACCGATGAAGGGCCTGGGTTCCCTTTCTCCATGGCAGATGAGAGAAAGGGGAGCAGAAGCTGAAGAAAGGAGAAGATGAGAGAGTGCGGGTTTCTGTGCTCCCATCCCGCTCTTTATAAAGGAGCGAGGTGGGGGCTCGGCCGCCCCGCTCAGCGAATCAAGGCACGGGAAGGGCAGGGAGTCGGGGCCAACCCGCTCGCGACGGCCACCGTCCGTGACCCCAAGCGCATGGGAGCCGCGTGGCGGGGATGCAGAACCAAGGCGATAGATGAGGCAGCCTCGCTCCGCCCCGTGAACGCGGGGAGTGGACGTCCCGAAAACCGCGCACCGGCCCCGTCCAGTAAATGCACCACGCCCCCACACTTACCTCCATTTAGGGAGGAGGGCGTGAACCGTCCCCATCATCATGGCCTGACGCATGCTCGGGGGGCTTAGCCCCACGCACGCCACCCACGATCTCTCCCACGACGCCGCGTTTGACGCGTGCTATTCTGGGCATGCGCGGTGAGAGCGGAGAGATATGCGGCGTGACCTAGGCCGCGCGTGCCCGTGCACTGTTTTGGGCCTGGCCCAACAGCGCTCGGCACCGTGTATGGCCCAGGCCCCGGGGCTCCTGTCGGTGTACTAGAGTAGGGGTACCCTAGTATCCCGAACTCGTGCACGGGCAGTTGCAGCGCCCCGCGGAAAGGCTTGCCGGGTGACCGCCAGGACCCTCCGTGGTTCCCTTGAAGACCATTCAAGAACAAAGTACTCAAACCAAGACCCCGGCAAGAGGAGCTTGCCGGGAAGGCCAACCCAGGCCCCGGCAAGAGGAGCTTGTCGGGAAGAGACAAGGCCCTGGCAAGAGGAGCTTGCCGGGAAGAGACAAGACCCCGGCAAGAGGAGCTTGCCGGGAAGGCCACTCAAGGCATACCAAGAAAGCTTGCCGCGACGCGCCCTGCGTCCCGGCAAGATCCAGCGAGCGACAAGCTTCCGGACGTGACAAGACGACGGCCGCGGCAAGGAGCTTGCCGCGGGAAACCCCCACTTCGTGCCCGCGCTCCAGCACACCTGCTAACGTGTCGCTCTGGGACTCTCCCAAGCACACGTGGCAGGAGGCCGCGTAGCTAGGGGTACGTGGTGGCAAACGGAGATGAAGAGAAGCCCATCGTGGCAAATGGTGGCGCTCCTAACGGTCACCTTTTGCACTGTTTAGGAGACTCAGACAGGCATTTAATGCCCTTGTCCCCTGCCGTCAGAGTTAGGTAGGGCGCACTGTATCCACAGTAGCGGTAGCTGCACCTACCGCATGTTTTTCCATTTCTACCCTTTTAGTCTACGTTGCCACCTGTGGGTAACCCCTTGAAAGTATAAAAGGAGGCCCAAGCGCAACGTAGAGAGAGGTCGGCCAGTTCGGCTCATTTGAGACACCAGAAACATCCCCACGCTCAGTCTGGCAGAGTCGATCGCTCCTAAGCAAAGAATCCAATACACACAAACAAGCAGCAGTAGGGTTTTACGCATCCGTGCGGCCCGAAGCTGGGTAAAATCGCCCGCGTGCACTACGTCGATCCGCTCTTTGTGCGCTCTCCGCCTCCCACCGAACCAAAAGGGGCCGTGTCCCCATAGGTGTTGGTGGAATCAGCACCCCCCGACAGTGCCCGACCTCGCCGTCGTGCCTCGTCGGTCTCAGCAGCGTTGGAGTAGTTGTTGTTGGGGTACCATGGGTTGTACTCGGCTCAGACTTCTCGATGATTAGCAGCTTCGTCAGGGTATGCAAGGGGTTACGCCTTGCGGGAGTAATTGTCGGTGGAAACCGGTGTCAGTGTAAGACTGTCGCGTTTCTCATATCAGCATGGCCGGTGTGGTCGACGCCTCGTCCCGGCCAGACGCTGAGTCCACGGAAGTTGGCGTAGTCAAGGCGTCATCTCAAGAGATCGTAGAGGAGCGGTGTTGCTGTTGAAGTTGCATTAGTTCGCCTTGCCATCACGCCTTGTCTTCGAGTGGCGTCATCTTTCCTGACTCTAGCCTCGGATAAGCATGACGTGGGTGGCACTATGCCGGGACATCATCCTTCTCGAGCGGCGCGTGGGTAGTGTCACGGCATAGCGTCCTCTTCGGGACTCCGGTGTTCATCGAGCGCTGTAGTGGATCCATATCTAGGCTAATTTCATGGAAATCACAATGCGGGGATTTTGTTGGGGAACGTAGCATGCAATTTCAAAAAAAAATCCTACGATCACGCAAGATCTATCTAGGAGATGCATATCAACGAGAGGGGGAGAGTGTGTCCACGTACCCTTGTAGACCAAAAGCGGAAGCATTATTTAACGCGGTTGATGTAGTCGAACGTCTTCACGATCCAACCGATCCAAGTACCGAACGTATGGCACCTCCGTGTTCAGCACACGTTCAGCTCGATGACGTCCCTTGAACTCTTGATCCAGTAGAGGGTCAAGCGAGAGTTCCGTTAGCACGACGGCGTGGTGACAATGTTGATGATGTGATCCACGTAGGGCTTCGCCTAAGAACTCTTTGACCGGAGGAGTAAACTGTGGTGGGGGGCACCGCACACGGCAAAAGGGATCAATTGATATGCCTTTGGGGTACCCCTGCCCACGTATATAAAGGAGTAGGGGACGAGGAGTTCGACCTAGGGGCGCGCCAAGTGCGGGGAGTCCTGCTAGGACTCCCAGTCCTGTCACGACCGGTTTTCTGGGTAATAAATTTCTAGAAAAGACTGTCGTTCTCATCAGCCCCAGGATTACTGTTAGCTGATGAGGCTCCAACTTGATACAGAAATTCCAAGCAAAATACAGAATATGCAGTACAAGACCATTCTGGCCTGTGGGTACAACCAATGGTCTCTAGTGATTGATGGCGGAAGCGGGATGTGAAACATCTGTGTCTATGGGACTCCATTCCCCACGGGAACAGCTGACCAGGTTAAATTCCTATCTTCGCGAGGCTGCTATCTCCATTGCGTGGGTTCCGGGGCTGACATCGCGTCGCTCCTCTCCGTGCAGGAAAATCTGGCCAAGACAATAGCCAGGGACAAGCCAGTGAGTACTTTGAATGTACTCGCAAACATTATGAACACAGGTATAATATAACAATGATGTGCTGAAAAATATTTTATGCTCATGACGTCGGCCACAAAAGATAAGTAACTCTCGGATGCGTGCAAGCAAGCTATTTATAAAATTGCAATAACCTGATAGTATGAAAGAAATTTATGAAATGAATAACAAGTAATGCCACAGTCGGGCGTCTAAGCGACGCCACATAGAGGGCTTTAAAAGAAATGCCACAGTCGGGCGTCTGAGCGACGCCACATAAAGGGCTTTAAAAGAAATGCCACAGTCGGGCGTCTGAGCGACGCCACATAAAGGGCTTTAAAAGAAATGCCATAGTCGGGCGTCTGAGCGACACCACATAAAGGGCTTTAAAAGAAATGCCACAGTCGGGCGTCTGGGCGACGCCTCATAAAGGGCTTTAAAAGAAACAATCAAAGTGAATATCCCGGAGTTAGAACCATCCCAGAGATACACGATAATAACAATAATATCATGGGTTAGTCAAATAATAATAATCATAGTTATCACCAGTCACAAGTAGTAATTCCCTTTCTGGATTAATAGTTTCACCTCCGAAGACCGACACTAAGACCGATACTTGACCCATCCCAGACTGAAATCCTTAACCATGGACACGGCTATTCGAATAGGTTTATTCTCTGCAGAGGGTGTACTCTTTACCCACGAGTAACGGATTTCTTTAGTCCATCGGGACTAATTCCATCTACGGTCTTTTTGTTGAAAACACACCTAACTTGCACACACCAGCTTATCACACACGTGTCTGGAATCACCCACGACACCTGTTAAGCAAACTCTAAGTGGGGAGGCTACAACCTCGCGTAACATGGGATCAAATTTATATCGCGCGCTCTAAGGGGTGGCCTCCCCTCTCGGTCCCAACCGGAAACACCCATGCTCCCGGACTAGGTGGCCTGCCTACCAGTTACAACCAGTATCTTCCACCATGGCCTCTCTGTACGGTGTGTGCTAGAAAGAGGTTGACAACTTACTGAACCGTACTCTACTTGCTGTAGAGACGAGTGGTAGTACGAAACAAGTATGGGGGTTACTGGAACAAGACTCGATCTACGGTCGACTCAGGAGGTTCAAGTATTCCCTGCATGATTAGCATGACAAATATATTTCATCAAACAGAGTCACCACTCATATCACCTTACCATGCCATACCAGACAGAACCGTCCCGACGGAGACCGGCGACAAACTCATACCTACCCAAGGCAGAGGTTTTCCCGGGTTCCTGTCGGTATGCATGTAAAGTTCATGAGGGTGATTATCATCACAAGTGTGTCCATTACCAACAGCATGGAAATCAGTAACATGCACCCATGCATATGATCATACCACATGAAATAACAAGTCCTTCGAAATGCGGTGGTGTTATAAAGGTATCAACGATCACACCAAAATATTATGCTGGGGTTCAGAATGCTTGCCTTCAATGTGTGGAAAGGCAGTGTGCACTCCAAAACTTTTGAAAGTTTCTTCTTTCTCCCAAAATCCTATTTAAAATATATTTGAATTAACACATATTTCAAAAACAGAACCAAAAAGTTGTTTAAAATTTTTTCAAATAAATCTTAAAATAAACTAGATCAAATATGAGGAAGGTAGGAAAAAGAATCATTTCAATGGGAGTTATATTTAAAAAGTTATAGCCAGTCAAAGTTATGGTCAAAACTGTTATTTAAATTAAAACAGAAAAGAAAACGGTTCGGAAGGGAATACGCTTTCGGAGCGGGGAAAGCGTACTGGGGAAAATACGCCTTCACTTAACCGACGTGGATAGGCGCAGGGTCACTGACAGTGGGTCCAAGGGGCCCACTGGTCAGGTTTGACCAGTCCGCCCTCCTCCTTCTCCCTCTGTCCCGAGCGGAGGCGGGACTCCGGCGACCAACGCCGGCGAGCGGCGGCTCCTCGCGGCCTCTGGAGGGCGGGGATGGATCCGCACGGCTGGGGCGTTTCTCCCGGTGGTCGAGGGGTTGCTGGGGAAGGAGTAAATCACCGGCGGCGAGCTCCGCGGCGAAGGGAAGCTTCGGTGACAAAGTGAGTTTGTGGTGGCGATGGCTCCCGATCAAAATCAAGCAGGGGAACGAGTTCACGGGAGGATGAGATGGTTCCTGGTGAAGAGAACGGAGAGGGGGAAGCTCTGGTTGCGCCGAATGGAGCCGGGAGGCGGCGGTGGCCGAACTGACCGGAGAGGTTGAAGAAGACCTGCTCCCTTCCAATTGGTGACGATGGGGGCGCTAGTGAGATGGCATGAGGCTACCTGAGGGCTTGGAGACGCTCGGGGCTTCCCTTTTATAGCGTGGCAAGGCGGTTCCGCGGCGGCCGTGGATAAGCTCTCCGGCGAACCGACGTTCTGTAGCTAGGGCGACGTGGCGGCGACGAGGGCTAGCAGACACGCTTGCGGATGAGCTCGCACTGCTCTAGGGGCCAGGTGGCGAGCGGGCGAGGCTTGGGCGGCGCTGAACTGCGCAGGGCTGTCGGGCGGCGGCGGCGGCTAGCGCCTGGCCTGCCGGGCGCGGCGGGGGCTGCTTGGCGTGTAGCGGAGAGAAAGGGAGTGCGCGGCAAGGTTCTGCAGAGCGGGCCAAAGCCGTGGGGGCCAGCGTCGGCTCGGGCGTGTGGCTGCAATACGTGCGCTCTGGGCGCGTCCAGTGCACGCACTGGGTGTGCTCGACAAAATGCCAGAGCATGCTACAGAGCTTGGTTGAGACTGGCAATTAACAGACTTAGGTTAGGAGAAACGGGGAGTCTAGTGGACATGCAGGTTTGATCAGAGGTGCAAGGTCACAATGCAAAGACAAAAACATGTCAAAACTGGCCATGCATACCAGGTGTTTGACAAAATGCCAAGGGCACTTAGGCATTTCTTGGAGTGGCTAAAATCTCCAGATCAGTGTCTCTGTGGATGAAAGAGAGAGTGGTGATGTTAGTTGGACAAAAGAAGAAACTTGTTAGTGCAAGTTTTACAAAACTTCAATTCTGGACAGGAAATAAATGACATTATTCCATGAACCAAAAATGATCTAAATGGTGCATGCTCCTGGACTTAAGGGTTTAACATGGAGGACTACAAGTAGGAGAAATAATCAAGGGTATAGGAGCAACTAAAATGGTGGTTGCTGTACAAATCCTCAAATTTGACCAGAATGGAAAAGAGGTTGATACACTCAAAATTTTCAAAGAACAACCCTGGATTTTTGCACAAAGTGGACTAATATGCTCCTACTGACCTCCCCTAATTTTTGTAGAAGTTTTAAAGAAATATAAAAATGGGTTGCAGTGCAAAATGCACTCTGGACCAGAGAAGAAAAATTGAGTGCAGGGCTCAAAATATTTCATGAAGGAAATATATTTTTGCATAAAAGTTATTTAAAAGCATCACATGACATCTCCAAATTTTTGTGGAAATTTTAAGTGAGTCCATCAAATGGTTGTAGTTCAAATATGGCCATTTAACCTTGAAGAAAAACTATTTTCAAGAAAGTTAAAGATCAAGCAACTTAATTATTTAATTAGTTATACTGGTAAAAGGAAAGTTTTTCTTGAGAGGTTAAACAAGTCCAATAACATAATTGAAAAGTTTTCTCTTTGGGAAAAACTCATCATAACAGGGAAGGAAATGATTTAAGAATCAAAATGGAGCTCAGAAATCCAAAGTTTTAATTCCTGAAAAAAAAATTAATTTAATAAAACAAGGCCAAATTTTTGGGGTGTCACAATACTATCCCCCTTAAGAAAAATCTCGTCCTCGAGATTTGCTAAAAGTGGTGTTAAGAGAATATTTACGCAATAAGGATGTAGCTACAGTGAGAGGGCACCAAGTGGTGAAAAACCACCGTGTGAAAACTGGTGCTGCGCGGAAAAGTCTACGGTCCGAGACAAAAACGGGCGATTCCTACGCTGGATATAAATTTAGGATAACTCCTAAATTTAGATATACGCTGATCGCACCCGAGAGCATAGTGCTCTCTCTGGCTGACAGGTGGACCCGGGGTCCACTGTCAGTCTCCTCTTCTTCTCCCTCTGGACCTTTCTTCCTCCTCTCTCCCGCGCGCTTTCTCCACCGGCGATGCCTAGTGTGTAGGGCATCTAGGCCGTACCGTGGTAGTGCGCGGCGTGCTAGCTGCTGGTGCAGCGTGCACTCACCTCGCGGGCCAGTGCGCTATCGGCACTGCTCGTGGATTCGACTCCGAACACCGGCGATCGGCGACGAGCGGCGTTGGTGGACTTCGCCCACCGTACACCGAGCTCGAGCTATAAAAACGGCCGGGGCCTCTCTCTTCCTCCTTACACCTGGCCTCACTTCTCCTCCTCCTTATTTTTCCGTTACTGCTTACAGAAGCTCGGTCGAGGCTCTAATGGCGCAGCCGATGCCAGACTGGTTTGTGATCCTGATATGCGGAGGGCTGGCGACGCTGCTGGGGCTCTCTGTGCTCCTGTGCGCGATGATCTTCGACGAGTATCGCGATGCTGCGGCTCGGGTGTTGGCTCTCCGCGGTGGTGGTGATCATGAGGAGTAGATGAAGTATGCCGGGTGCTAACTGTTGTTAGGGGGGTGATTAGCTGGATGTAACACCGTTGCAAAGTTTTGCAAACAGTGTATGTGTCCGAATGATTAGTCTGCTGCGTGGTGCTGAGTGAAATTAAATAATCCACGTCGTGAGAAAGTGTAGATGTAGCAACTCAGGGAAAAGAAAATCTCACTCCAGGGCTTCGCGAGGGGAAAACAGTTACTTTAAAGGAGCGTAAACCACAACAAAACTACACACATGAGCAGAAGCCAAATAATTGACTCGCCGTACAAACTTAGGGTATCACGGATAAGTTACACACATAAATAAATGCTGCAAGGAACAAATACAGTAGTGACGTCTAAAAAGAAAACGGTAACTGGACGGGGTCCTGATAAAATGTCTCTGGTAAAGGAATACATTCTTCTTCAATTGGAGGCAGTGGATTGACCAGTCGATGTATGCGTCTCTCCGTGTCGGGTCTCAGTGGTCTGCTGATGGCAACCTGAGGATTTAAATCTGCGAGGCTCTGGAGATAATCCATCACTCGCTGGTTTAAATGCTCTTGAGCTATGATGTACTGGATAAGGTTGGCCCGAACTGGGTCTCTCTCAATCCGCCCACTGGGAAAAGACGTTATTTCTCCGGGTGCTGCACGACTTGGGAAGTAATAATATCCTCGTTCGCGGGCATAGGGTACTGCGGATCGAAGACGAGCAATCGCTTCTTTCGCAGCAGCTTCTATGGCCAAGTGTGGGGTTGGCATAGATTTCCCCACGAAGGAAACTTCTATTGGATCTTGGTTGGGGTCTACAGGAGGAATGTGTACTGCTGCCCAATATTCCGAGGTGGATGGGGTGATCCTTGATTTGAACAGCTCATACTGGGGTGGCTGGGTAGAACCCATGGTACTGCGGGTAAAATCCCACAATAATTTGACAAAGCTACCTGGGGTTGCATCTGGGGTTCTCAGATGAATGCTGGGGTTTGGCATGACAGGAAGAAGCATGAGTGTTGTGCGCAAAGTGAGGGTTGCTGGGTAAGGTCACAAGGTGGCCTTTATATAGCAAAGGAGCCGGATCGTTTTACCGTGGTGAAAAGTAATAAATTTGCCAGTTTGGCTCCAAAGGTCAGGTCAGTGTCAGAGATACACATATCTCATAAAGAGATGTGTTACTGTGGTTGTTGTCGGGCTGGTTTTGGTAGTTGTGCCCGGAAGAATATGCAGCTATGCGCTGACCAAACAGGCAAGGCTATTATTAAAACAGAGGCACAAAGACAGGCTGCGTTAATATATGCGGTCGCATGATTACAAAGCGAGGATACATTGAAACTTGGTACTACTCATACGGCTCAGTCTACCTCGTTTATGTCTAAACGGGCGTGCCTGGCGGATGTCGAGGCTTCTCCACGTGTCTCTCTGCCGGGATTAGTCGGAGATGGTAGAGGAACTGCAGGGTCGGGGTAGTGAGAATGACCATTGCGGGGATTGTTGGCCACAACCCCATTGGAGTGTGCTCCCAAAATGCGACGAAGCACTTCTGGGGTTATCGCAGCACCTTGGCCGATGGCTGGGGCAGATCTCGGGGTCTCGATCGGTTGAACAGTGCCTCTAGTGCACTTACATAGCGCACTAGGTGCAACAATGCGGGGTCCGTCTCATGGTCTCCATTGGCGACTTGGGGTGGTCTACCATACCCTTCTCGTCTGGGGTAGTAGCGGAACGAGCGACAGTTAACTCTGGGCGACAAGTGCCTGAGATGAACTATAGCCTCTCGAGCGGCTAGCTGGATGGCTTGTGGCTCAAAGGAAGTTGTTCTTCCGGTGAACTGGTAGGGGCGCTCGGGTGCTAGACCCCTACCGTAAATGTGCACAGTGGCCCAGAATTGGCGGTCTTCACCGCTCATGGGTCCTTGATACACAACATATTCTGGTGGCTCCTCTAACGCGTAGGCATGACGGGTGAGGTTTGCGAGGATGGTCACAAAACCTCCAAGGTTGGTTGCTGTGGTTTCGTTGTGCACTATAGGTCCAGGCATTGTGGCTCGGTTTGGGGGTAGCGGCTGTGCTGTGCTGGGTTGAGGCTAGCGTGCCCTTTTTATAGGGAAAAGGGGATGGAATCTTCCTTCGCACGCTTGCGAGAAAAGACTATTTAGGGGCCGGTCACTGGCGCATGAGTGACAGGTTAGGTTGATAGGTTGGGCACCGACTGCCAAAAGGTGTTGGGTCACTATGTGGCTATCTTGCACGAGAAGCTTGGCTGGTGTTTGGCTATGGTCTAGTGGGTTGCTTTGCCTAAGTTTATTGACCTGGCTAGGATAGGATTAGCCAATGGTCAGCCTGGCTCTGATACCAAGCCTGTCACGACCGGTTTTCTGGGTAATAAATTTCCAGAAAAGACTGTCGTTCTCATCAGCCCCAGGATTACTGTTAGCTGATGAGGCTCCAACTTGATACAGAAATTCCAAGCAAAATACAGAATATGCAGTACAAGACCATTCTGGCCTGTGGGTACAACCAATGGTCTCCAGTGATTGATGGCGGAAGCGGGATGTGAAACATCTGTGTCTATGGGACTCCATTCCCCACGGGAACAGCTGACCAGGTTAAATTCCTATCTTCGCGAGGCTGCTATCTCCATTGCGTGGGTTCCGGGGCTGACATCGCGTCGCTCCTCTCCGTGCAGGAAAATTTGGCCAAGACAATAGCCAGGGACAAGCCAGTGAGTACTTTGAATGTACTCGCAAACATTATGAACACAGGTATAATATAACAATGATGTGCTGAAAAATATTTTATGCTCATGACATCGGCCACAAAAGATAAGTAACTCTCGGATGCGCGCAAGCAAGCTATTTATAAAATTGCAATAACCTGATAGTATGAAAGAAATTTATGAACTGAATAACAAGTAATGCCACAGTCGGGCGTCTGAGCGACGCCACATAGAGGGCTTTAAAAGAAATGCCACAGTCGGGCGTCTGAGCGACGCCACATAAAGGGCTTTAAAAGAAATGCCACAGTCGGGCGTCTGAGTGATGCCACATAAAGGGCTTTAAAAGAAATGCCACAGTCGGGCGTCTGAGCGACGCCACATAAAGGGCTTTAAAAGAAATGCCACAGTCGGGCGTCTGGGCGACGCCTCATAAAGGGCTTTAAAAGAAACAATCAAAGTGAATATCCCGGAGTTAGAACCATCCCAGAGATACACGATAATAACAATAATATCATGGGTTAGTCAAATAATAATAATCATAGTTATCACCAGTCACAAGTAGTAATTCCCTTTCTGGATTAATAGTTTCACCTCCGAAGACCGACACTAAGACCGATACTTGACCCATCCCAGACTGAAATCCTTAACCATGGACACGGCTATTCGAATAGGTTTATTCTCTGCAGAGGGTGTACTCTTTACCCATGAGTAACGGATTTCTTTAGTCCATCGGGACTAATTCCATCTACGGTCTTTTTGTTGAAAACACACCTAACTTGCACACACCAGCTTATCACACACGTGTCTGGAATCACCCACGACACCTGTTAAGCAAACTCTAAGTGGGGAGGCTACAACCTCGCGTAACATGTTATCAAATTTATATCGCGCGCTCTAAGGGGTGGCCTCCCCTCTCGGTCCCAACCGGAAACACCCATGCTCCCGGACCAGGTGGCCTGCCTACCAGTTACAACCAGTATCTTCCACCATGGCCTCTCTGTACGGTGTGTGCTAGAAAGAGGTTGACAACTTACTGAACCGTACTCTACTTGCTGTAGAGACGAGTGGTAGTACGAAACAAGTATGGGGGTTACTGGAACAAGACTCGATCTACGGTCGACTCAGGAGGTTCAAGTATTCCCTGCATGATTAGCATGACAAATATATTTCATCAAACAGAGTCACCACTCATATCACCTTACCATGCCATACCAGACAGAACCGTCCCGACGGAGACCGGCGACAAACTCATACCTACCCAAGGCAGAGGTTTTCCCGGGTTCCTGCCGGTATGCATGAAAAGTTCATGAGGGTGATTATCATCACAAGTGTGTCCATTACCAACAGCATGGAAATCAGTAACATGCACCCATGCATATGATCATACCACATGAAATAACAAGTCCTTCGAAATGCGGTGGTGTTATAAAGGTATCAACGATCACACCAAAATATTATGCCGGGGTTCAGAATGCTTGCCTTCAATGTGTGGAAAGGCAGTGTGCACTCCAAAACTTTTGAAAGTTTCTTCTTTCTCCCAAAATCCTATTTAAAATATATTTGAATTAACACATATTTCAAAAACAGAACCAAAAAGTTGTTTAAAATTTTTTCAAATAAATCTTAAAATAAACTAGATCAAATATGAGGAAGGTAGGAAAAAGAATCATTTCAATGGGAGTTATATTTAAAAAGTTATAGCCAGTCAAAGTTATGGTCAAAACTGTTACTTAAATTAAAACAGAAAAGAAAACGGTTCGGAAGGGAATACGCTTTCGGAGCGGGGAAAGCGTACTGGGGAAAATACGCCTTCACTTAACCGACGTGGATAGGCGCAGGGTCACTGACAGTGGGTCCAAGGGGCCCACTGGTCAGGTTTGACCAGTCCGCCCTCCTCCTTCTCCCTCTGTCCCGAGCGGAGGCGGGACTCCGGCGACCAACGCCGGCGAGCGGCGGCTCCTCGCGGCCTCTGGAGGGCGGGGATGGATCCGCACGGCTGGGGCGTTTCTCCCGGTGGTCGAGGGTTGCTGGGGAAGGAGTAAATCGCCGGCGGCGAGCTCCGCGGCGAAGGGAAGCTTCGGTGACAAAGTGAGTTTGTGGTGGCGATGGCTCCCGATCAAAATCAAGCAGGGGAACGAGTTCACGGGAGGATGAGATGGTTCCTGGTGAAGAGAACGGAGAGGGGGAAGCTCTGGTTGCGCCGAATGGAGCCGGGAGGCGGCGGTGGCCGAACTGACTGGAGAGGTTGAAGAAGACCTGCTCCCTTCCAATTGGTGACGATGGGGGCGCTAGTGAGATGGCATGAGGCTACCTGAGGGCTTGGAGACGCTCGGGGCTTCCCTTTTATAGCGTGGCAAGGCGGTTCCGCGGCGGCCGTGGATAAGCTCTCCAGCGAACCGACGTTCTGTAGCTAGGGCGACGTGGCGGCGACGAGGGCTAGCAGACACGCTTGCGGATGAGCTCGCACTGCTCTAGGGGCCAGGTGGCGAGCGGGCGAGGCTTGGGCGGCGCTGAACTGCGCAGGGCTGTCGGGCGGCGGCGGCGGCTAGCGCTTGGCCTGCCGGGCGCGGCGGGGGCTGCTTGGCGTGTAGCGGAGAGAAAGGGAGTGCGCGGCAAGGTTCTGCAGAGCGGGCCAAAGCCGTGGGGGCCAGCGTCGGCTCGGGCGTGCGGCTGCAATACGCGCGCTCTGGGCGCGTCCAGTGCACGCACTGGGTGTGCTCGACAAAATGCCAGAGCATGCTACAGAGCTTGGTTGAGACTGGCAATTAACAGACTTAGGTTAGGAGAAACGGGGAGTCTAGTGGACATGCAGGTTTGATCAGAGGTGCAAGGTCACAATGCAAAGACAAAAACATGTCAAAACTGGCCATGCATACCAAGTGTTTGACAAAATGCCAAGGGCACTTAGGCATTTCTTGGAGTGGCTAAAATCTCCAGATCAGTGTCTCTGTGGATGAAAGAGAGAGTGGTGATGTTAGTTGGACAAAAGAAGAAACTTGTTAGTGCAAGTTTTACAAAACTTCAATTCTGGACAGGAAATAAATGACATTATTCCATGAACCAAAAATGATCTAAATGGTGCATGCTCCTGGACTTAAGGGTTTAACATGGAGGACTACAAGTAGGAGAAATAATCAAGGGTATAGGAGCAACTAAAATGGTGGTTGCTGTACAAATCCTCAAATTGGACCAGAATGGAAAAGAGGTTGATACACTCAAAATTTTCAAAGAACAACCCTGGATTTTTGCACAAAGTGGACTAATATGCTCCTACTGACCTCCCCTAATTTTTGTAGAAGTTTTAAAGAAATATAAAAATGGGTTGCAGTGCAAAATGCACTCTGGACCAGAGAAGAAAAATTGAGTGCAGGGCTCAAAATATTTCATGAAGGAAATATATTTTTGCATAAAAGTTATTTAAAAGCATCACATGACATCTCCAAATTTTTGTGGAAATTTTAAGTGAGTCCATCAAATGGTTGTAGTTCAAATATGGCCATTTAACCTTGAAGAAAAACTATTTTCAAGAAAGTTAAAGATCAAGCAACTTAATTATTTAATTAGTTATACTGGTAAAAGGAAAGTTTTTCTTGAGAGGTTAAACAAGTCCAATAACATAATTGAAAAGTTTTCTCTTTGGGAAAAACTCATCATAACAGGGAAGGAAATGATTTAAGAATCAAAATGGAGCTCAGAAATCCAAAGTTTTAATTCCTGAAAAAAAAAAATAATTTAATAAAACAAGGCCAAATTTTTGGGGTGTCACAAGTCCTAGTAGGATTCCCCCTTCCTTTCCAGAGAAGGGGAGAAGGGGAAAGAGGTGGAGGAGAAGAAGGAAAGGGGGGCCGCGCCCCCACCCCACCCCTAGTCCAATTTTCTTTGGGCTGGGTGGGGGTGCTCCTCCACCTAGCCGCCGGCCTCCTCTCTCCACTAGGGCCCATGAAGGCCCATTAGTCCCCTGGGGGTTCCGCTAACCTCCTAGTACTGAAACTTATCCGATACTACCCAAAACCATTCTAGTGTCCGAATGTAACCTTCCAATATATCAATCTTTACCTCTCGATCATTTTGAGACTCCTCGTCATGTCTGTGATATCATCCGGGACTTCGAACAAACTTCGGTCATCAAAAACACATAACTCATAATACAAATCGTCATCGAACATTAAGCATGCAGACCCTACGGGTTCAAGAACTATGTAGACATGATCGAGACACATCTCCTATCAATAACCAATAGCAGAACCTGGATGCCCATATTGGCTCCTACATATTCTACGAAGATCTTTATAGGTCAAACCGCACAACAACATATGTTGTTCCCTTTGTCATCGGTATGTTACTTACCCGAGATTCGATCGTCGGTATCATCATACCTATTTCAATATCGTTACCGGAAAGTCTCTTTACTCGTTCCGTAATGCTTCATCCTGCAACTAACTCATTACTCACATTGCTTGCAAGGCTTATAGTGATGAGCATTACCGAGAGGGCCCAGAGATACCTCTCCGATACATGGAGTGACAAATTCTATTCTCGATCTATGCCAACCCAACAAACACCTTCGGAGACACCTGTAGAGCATCTCTATAGTCACCCAGTTATCTTGTGATGTTTGATAGCACACAAGGCGTTCCTCCGGTATTCGGGAGTTGCATAATCTCATAGTCAGAGGAACATGTATAAGTCATGAAGAGAGCTGTAGCAATAAAACTTAACGATCATTATGCTAAGCTAACGGATGGGTCTTGTCCATCACATCATTCTCTAATGATGTGATCCCGTTCATCAAATGACAACACATGTCTATGGTTAGGAAACATAACCATCTTTCATTAACGAGCTAGTCTAGTAGAGGCATACTAGGGACACTTTGTTTTGTCTATGTATTCACACATGTACTAAGTTTTCGGTTAATACAATTCTAGCATGAATAATAAACATTTATCATGATATAAGAAAATATAAATAACAACTTTATTATTGCCTCCAGGGCATATTTCCTTCAGTCTCCCACTTCCACTATAGTCATTAATCTAGATTACATAGTAATGATTCTAACACCCATGGAGTCTTGGTGTTGATCATGTTTTGCTCGTGGAAGAGGCTTAGTCAACGGGTCTACAACATTCAGATCCGTATGTATCTTGCAAATCTCTATGTATCCCTCCTTGACTTGATCACGGATGGAATTGAAGCGCCTCTTGATGTGTTATCCTTTGCCAAGGCAATTGCTCCAGAATTGTCACAAAAGATTTTCATTGGACCCGATGCACTAGGTATTACACCTAGATCAGATATGAACTCCTTCATCCAGATGCCTTTATTTGCTGTTTCTGAAGCAGCTATGTACTCCGCTTCACACATAGATCCCGCCATGACGCTCTGCTTCGAACTGCACCAACTGACAGCTCCACCATTCAATATAAATACGTATCTGGTTTGTGACTTAGAGTCATCCGGATCAGTGTCAAAGCTTGCATCAACGTAACCATTTACGACAAGCTCTTTGTCACCTCCATAAACGAGAAACATATCCTTAGTCCTTTTCAGGCATTTCAGGATGTTCTTGGCCGTTGTCCAGTAATCCACTCCTGGATGGTACCTCCCTGCTAAACTTATAGCAAGGCACACATCAGTTCGGGTACACAACATTGCATACATGATAGAACCTATGGCTGAGGCATAGGGAATGCCTTTCATTTTCTCTCTATCTTCTGTAGTGGTCAGGCATTGAGTCTGACTCAACTTCACACCTTGTAACACAGGCAAGAACCCTTTCTTTGACTGATCCACTTTGAACTTCTTCAAAACTTTATCAAGGTATGTGCTTTGTGAAAGTCCAATTAAGCGTCTTGATCTATCTCTATAGATCTTGATGCCCAATATATAAGCAGCTTCACCAAGGTCTTTGATAACCCACAAGTATAGGGGATCACAACAGTTTTTGAGGGTAGAGTATTCAACCCAAATTTATTGATTCGACACAAGGGGAGCCAAAGAATATTCTCAAGTATTAGCAGTTGAGTTGTCAATTCAACCACACCTGGATAACTTAATATTTGCAGCAAAGTATTTAGTAGCAAAGTAGTATGATAGTAATGGTAACAGTGGCAAAAGTAAACAATAGCAGTTTTGTAGTAATTGTAACAGTAGCAACGGAAAAGTAAAGAAGCAAAGCACAATATGTGAAAAGCTCGTAGGCATTGGATCAGTGATGGATAATTATGTCAGATGCGATTCCTCATGTAATAGCTATAACATAGGGTGACACAGAACTAGCTCCAGTTCATCAATGTAATGTAGGCATGTATTCTGAATATAGTCATACGTGCTTATTGAAAAGAACTTGCATGACATCTTTTGTCCTACCCTCCCGTGGCAGTGGGGTCCTAATGGAAACTAAGGGATATTAATGCCTCCTTTTAATAGAGAACCAGACCAAAGCATTAGCACTTAGTGAATACATGAACTCCTCAAACTACGGTCATCACCGAGAAGTATCCCAATTATTGTCACTTTGGGGTTGTCGGATCATAACACATAATAGGTGACTATAGACTTGCAAGACAGGATCAAGAACTCACATATATTCATGAAAACATAATAGGCTCAGATCTGAAATCATGGCACTCGGACCCTAGTGACAAGCATTAAGCATAGCAAAGTCATAGCAACATCAATCTCAGAACATAGTGGATACTAGGGATCAAACCCTAACAAAACTAACTTGATTACATGGTCAATCTCATCCAACCCATCACCGTCCAGCAAGCCTACGATGGAATTACTCATGCACGGCGGTGAGCATCATGAAATTGGTGATGGAGGATGGTTGATGATGACGACGACAATGAATTCCCCTCTCCGGAGCCCCGAACGGACTCCAGATCAGCCCTCCCGGGAGAGATTAGGGCTTGGCGGCGGCTCCGTATGGTAAAACGCGATGAAACTTTCTCTCTGATTTTTTCTCCATGAAACGGAATATATAGAGTTGGAGATGAGGTTGGTGGAGCATCAGGGGCCCCACGAGACAGGGTGCACACCCAGGGGGAGGGGTGCGCCCCCCACCCTCGTGGACAGGGTGTGGGCCCCCTGGACTTGATTCTTTTGCCTGTATTTTTTATATTTTCCAAAAGTTATCTCCGTGGATTTTCAGGTCATTCCGAGAACTTTTGTTTTCTGCACAATAAACAACACCATGGCAGTTCTACTTAAAACAGCGTCAGTCCGGGTTAGTTTCATTCAAATCATGCAAGTTAGAGTCCAAAACAAGGGCAAAAGTGTTTGGAAAAGTAGATATGTTGGAGACGTATCAACTCCCCCAAGCTTAAACCTTTGCTTGTGCTCAAGCAATTCAGTTGATAAACTGAAAGTGATAAAGAAAAACTTTTACAAACTCTATTTGCTCTTGTTGTTGTAAATATGTAAAGCCAACATTCAAGTTTTCAGCAAAGATTATGAGCTAACCATATTCACAATAACACTTAGGTCTCATATTTACTCATGTCAATGGCATAATCAGCTAGCGAGCAATAATAATAAAACTCGGATGACAACACTTTCTGAAAACAATCATGATATGATATGACAAAATGGTATCTCGCTAGCCCTTTCTGAGACCGCAAAACATAAATGCAGAGCACCTTTAAAGATCAAGGACTGACTAAACATTGTAATTCATGGTAAAAGAGATCCAGTCAAGTCATACCCAATATAAACTAATAGTAATGCATGCAAATGACAGTGTGCTCTCCAGCGGGTGCTTTTTAATAAGAGGGTGATGACTCAACATAAAAGTAAATAGATAGGCCCTTCGCAGAGGGAAGCAGGGATTTGTAGAGGTGCCAGAGCTCGATTTTAAAATAGAGATGAATAACATTTTGAGCGGTATACTTTCACTATCAATGCAACAACTATAAGATGGCGATATCTTCCATGCTACATACGTTATAGGCGGTTCCCAAACAAAATGGTAAAAGTTTATACTCCCCACCACCAACAAGCATAAATCCATGGCTTGCTTGAAATAACGAGTGCCTCCAACTAGCAACAACCCTGGGGGAGTTTTGTTTAATTATTTTGATTTGCTTTGATCTTTTTGATCATGGGACTGGGCATCCCGGTTACTAGCCATTTTCTCGTGAATGAGGAGCCGAGTCCACTCCTCTTGAGAATAACCCACCTAGCATGGAAGATACAGACAGCCCTAGTTGAAACATGAGCTGCTCGAGCATACAAAACAGAATTTTATTTGAAGGTTTGGAGTTTGGCACATACAAATTTACTTGGAACGGCAGGTAAATACCGCATATAGGAAGGTATGGTGGACTCATATGGAATAACTTTGGGATTTATGGAGTTTGGATGCACAAGAAGTATTCCCGCTTATTACAGGTGAAGGCTAGCAAAAGACTGGGAACCGACCAACTGAGAGAGCGACAATAGTCATGAACATGCATTAAAATTAATCTACACCAGGTGCAAACATGAGTAGGATATAATCCACCATGAACATAAATATCGTGAAGGCTATGTTGATTTGTTTCAACTACATGCGTGAACATGTGCCAACTCGAGTCACAATTCATTCAAAGGAGGATACCATCCCATCATACCACATCATAACCCTTTTAATATCATGTTGGCACGCAAGGTAAACCATTATAAACTCATAGATAATTAAGCATGGCATAAGCAACTATAATCTCTAAATGTCCTTGCAAACATGTTTATTCATAATAGGCTGAATCAAGAACGATGAACTCATCATATTTACAAAAATAAGAGAGGTCGAGTTCATACCAGCTTCTCTCATCTAAATCAGTTCATCATATATCGTCATTATTGCCTTTCACTTGCACGACCGAACAGTGTGTATAATAATAATAGTGCACGTGCATTGAACTAAGCTGGAATCTGCAAGCATTAAATTCAAGATAGAAGACAAGGTAATATGGGTCTAGGTTAAATCAACAATCATGCAATGAGAGCCACTAAACATTTTCAATAGGGTCTTCTACTCTTGACCCCCAAAGAAGAGAAAATAAAACTATTTACATGGGAAAGCTCCCAACAAGTAAAAGAAGAACGAGAAATCTTTTTGGGTTTTTATTTAATTACTACTACAAGCATGGAAATTAAACTAACTATTTTTTTTGGTTTTTCTTAAGGTTTATCAAACACACAAGAAGAAAGCTAGAAAAAGAAAATAAACTAGCATGTATAATACAAGGAAAGAGTATGAGCACGGATAACTAGAATAGTGTGTGAACATGAATGTAAAGTCGGTGAGAAATACGTACTCCCCCAAGCTTAGGCTTTTGGCCTAAGTTGGTCTAATGCCAAGGACCGCGACTACTCTCCCCGGTGTACTGAGGAGTGTCATCAGGATACCACTGGCTAGCGATCTCCTTCGGATCCCACTGATAAGATGATGGACGATAAGGGTCCAGTGGAGATTCCGGCTCAGGCTCTGGAGCGGATATCTGGCCTCGATGAGCGTACACCACTTCCCGCAAGACAAGGTAATTGTCTGCAGTTAATTCAAACAACAAAGGCGCAGGCAGGGTAATAATCTCATTGTGTTTCTTATTAAATCTCAGGTTATACAGAAGCATCTTATCTTCGTTGTCAACAATAAACTCATGCGCTACCATGCTTCTATAATCTAAAAAGGAAAGAGGCAGCAGTGTCTCCTCTTTCTCATAATGCCTAATAGGTATCTCAAAATGTTCAGCAAGGCGTGCAACATAGATACCTCAAAAGATGGGCCCTTTGTACGGTTCAGGATTAACCGTTTAGCAATAACGTCACCCATACTAAAAGTGTTGTCACCAAACAAGGCATGGAATAGAATAATAATAGCAGGAACACTGAAGTTTCCACTATTTCCACGACCAATTAAGCATCGACTAGCAAATATGGCAAAGTAGCGTAAAACAGGAAAATGTATGCTAGTGATTCTCGCATCGGAACCCTTCTTTGAGTCTCCTATAGTAATAGTGTTAACAAAAACATCCAAATCTTTACGATGTGGTTCATCTAAGACGCCCTCAAAGGGTATTCTACGAACCGTGCAAAAATTACGTAATGACATTTCCTTAGTCTCATCATATAAATGAAAAGATACTGAAGAAGGTGAATTCTTAGTATAATAGTAAAAGTTTTGCACGAAAGTATTGGTGAGTTAGAGATACTGATCGATCTGGTTGTGGAGGAAGTCGGTGAGACCCACATTTTCAGCCAAAGAATAAAAGTCTTCATAAATCCCGACTGCTCTCAAGAAATTATCACATGGCCACTCACAAGGCCTTACTTCCGCTACACGAGGAAGATTATACTTGGCCTTTTCTTTCTCTTTAGCTTGTTTATCCTTGGAGCCTTGGCTAGAAGAGCCCCTCAATAATCTCCTTATCATTTTCTGAAAATTTCTGAAATTTTTAGTAACTTCAAAATAAAAGTGAATAAAACTAAACAAGTTTGATAGCAACTACTCCCACAAGTGCTTAGAGCCTATATCATGCATTAGAATTACTTGGGACCTCATAAATTTGACATGCAAGCTCAAGAACAAGGTCACCAAGCAACAATCTCCCAAAGCAGTTTTGTGAAATGGAGCTTTGAGCAAGGAGATCGAAAATCGCAGCAAAATGAGCTAGAACTCGTGCTTGAGCTGGATGGGGATTTTTTTTGGGAGGAAGATGGAGTGTGTGGGTGCAGGAATAAGTGGAGGGGGGCCACCATGGGCCCATGAGATAGGGGGCGCGCCCATGGGGTGTGGGCGCACCCTCCACCCTCGTGGCCAGGTGCTTGCCCCCCCCCTGATGTGTTCTCAGTGCCTAAAATCCTCAAATATTCCATAAAAATCATACTAAATTTGCAGGGCATATGGAGAACTTTTATTTTTGGGATATTTTTTATTGCAAGGATAATTCAGAAAACAGACAGATAATACTATTTTTGCTTTATTTATTCTAAATAACAGAAAGTAAAAAGAGAGTACAGAAGGTTGTGCCTTCTAGTTTCATCCATCTCATGATCATCAAAAGGAATCCACTAACAAGGTTGATCAAGTCTTGTTAACAAACTCATTCCGAATAACATGGAACCGGAGAAATTTCGAATAACACTAGGTTACCTCAACGGGGATATGAACATCCCCAACAATAAGAATATCATACTTTTTCTTGACAGTAGGGAGAGGAAATTCAAAACCTCCAATAATGATAGTTGGAATTTTTCCAGTAGAATTGATGATGTGAACTTGAGGTTGTTTCCTCGGAAAGTGTACCGTATGCTCATTACCATTAACATGAAAAGTGACATTGCCTTTGTTGCAATCAATACAAGCCCCTGCAGTATTCAAAAAGGGTCGACCAAGGATAATCGACATACTATCGCCCTCGGGAATATCAAGAATAAAAAAGTCCTTTAAGATAGTGACATTTGCAACCATGACAGACACATCCTCAAAAATATCGACAGGTATAACAGTTGATTTATCAGCCATTTGCAAAGATATTTTAGTAGGTGTCAACTTATTCAATCCAAGTCTACGATACAAAGAGAGAGGCATAACACTAACACCGGCTCCAAGATCACATAAAGCAGTTTTAACATAGTTTCTTTTAATAGAGCATGGTCTAGTTGGTACCCCTGGATCTCCAAGTTTCTTTGGTATTCCACCTTTAAAAGTATAATTAGCAAGCATGGTGGAAATTTCGGCTTCCGTTATCTTTCTTTTATTTGTAATGATATCCTTCATGTATTTAGCATAAGGATTTACTTTAAGCATATCAGTTAAGCGCATACGTAAGAAGATATGTCTAATCATTTCAGCAAAGCGCTCAAAATCCTCATCATCCTTTGTCTTGGATGGTTTAGGAGGAAAAGGCATGGGTTTCTGAACCCATGGTTCTCTTTCTTTACCGTGCTTCCTAGCAACAAAATCTCTTTTATCATAACGTTGATTCTTTGATTGTGGGTTATCAAGATCAACAGCAGGTTCAATCTCTACATCGTCATTATTGCTAGGTTGAGCATCAACATGAACATTATCATTAACATTTTCACCAGGTTCATGTTCATCACCTGATTGTGTTTCAGCATTAGAAATAGAAATATCATTGGGATTCTCAGGTGTGTCCACAACAGGTTCACTAGAAGCATGCAAAGTCCTATCATTTTTCTTTTCTTCTTTTTAGAAGAACTAGGTGCCTCTAAATTATTTCTCTGAGAATCTTGCTCGACTCTCTTAGGGTGGCCTTCAGGATACAAAGGTTCCTGAGTCATTCTACCAGTTCTAGTAGCCACTCTAATAGCGAAATCATGTTTATTATTTAAGTACTTGCTCTGCTTGAGTGGTAACCATAGAAGCATATTTGCTAATGAGTTTAAGTTCACTTTTAACTCTAGCCATATAATCACTCAAGCGTCCTATCTCGAAAGCATTATTATTTAATTCTCTACCAACATAAGCATTAAAACTTTCTTGTCTAGCCATAAAGTCATCAAATTTATCTAAACATTGGCTATGAAATTTAGTAGACGAGATTTCAACTTTATCATATCTATAGAGAGAATTCACCTTTACTACCTGTGTCGGGTTATCAAGACAATGTGTTTCTTCAACAGGCGGTATATTAAGACCATGTATTTCTTCAATAGGAGGTAAATTCTTAACATCTTCAGCTTTAATACCATTTTCTTTCATTGATTTCTTTGCCTCTTGCATATCTTCACGACTGAGAAATAGAACACCCCTCTTCTTCGGAGTAGGTTTAGGAATAGGCTCAGGAGTTGGCTCAATTGGCTCAGGAATTGCCTCGGGAATTGGGTAAGGAAGAGTCCGATTATTTTCATTAGTCAACATATTGTTCAATAACAATTCAGCTTGGTCGACTGTTCTTTCCCTGAAAACACAACCAGCACAACTATCCAAGTGGTCCTTGGAAGCATCGGTTAGTCCATTATAAAAGATACCAAGTATTTCATTTTTCTTAAGAGGATGATCAGGCAAAGCATTAAGTAATTAGAGAAGCCTCCCCCAAGCTTGTGGGAGACTCTCTTCTTCGATTTGCACAAAATTATATATTTCCCTCAAGGCAGCTTGTTTCTTATGAGCAGGTAAATATTTAGCAAAGAAGTAATAAATCATATCCTGGGGACTACGCACACAACCAGGATCAAGAGAATTAAACCAAGTTTTAGCATCACCCTTCAATGAGAATGGAAATATCTTAAGGATATAATAATAGCGAGACTTCTCATCATTAGTAAACAGGGTGGCTATATCATTTAACTTGGTAAGATGTGCCACAATAGTTTCAGATTCATACCATAAAAAGGATCAGATTCAACCAAAGTAATTATTTCAGGATCAACAGAGAATTCATAATCCTTATCAGTAACACAGATAGGTGAAGTAGCAAAAGCGGGGTCAGGTTTCATTCTAGCATTAAGAGACTGCTGCTTCCATTTAGCTAATAACTTCTTAAGATCATATCTATCATTGCAAGCAAAAATAGCTCTAGCAGCTTCTTCATCCATAACATAACCCTCTCAGGAACTACAGACAATTCATAATTAGGGGGAGAACCTTCATCATCACTATCATCAATAATTTCATTTTCAATAATTTCATTCTCTCTAACCCTAGCAAGTTGTTCACCAAGATATTCACCTAACGGCACAGTAGTATCAAGTGTAGAAGTAGTTTCATCATAAGTATCATGCATAGCAGAAGTGGCCTCATCAATAACATGCGACATATCAGAATTCATAGCTGTAGGAGGTTTAGGTGTCGCAAGCTTACTCAAACAGAAGGAGAATCTAGTGCAGAGCTAGATGGCAGTTCCTTACCTCCCCTCGTAGTTGAGGGGAAAATCTTAGTTCTTGCGTCTTTCAAGTTCTTCATAGTGATCAACAGATATAAATCCCAAGTGACTCAAAGAATAGAGCTATGCTCCCCGGCAATGGCGCCAGAAATTAGTCTTGATAGCCCACAAGTATAGGGGATCGCAACAATTTTCGAGGGCAGAGTATTCAACCCAAATTTATTGATTCGACACAAGGGGAGCCAAAGAATATTCTCAAGTATTAGCAGTTGAGTTGTCAATTCAACCACACCTGGATAACTTAATATCTGTAGCAAAGTATTTAGTAGCAAAGTAGTATGATAGTAATGGTAACAGTGGCAAAACTAACGATAGCAGTTTTGTAGTAATTGTAACAGTAGCAACGGAAAAGTAAATAAGCAAAGCACAATATGTGAAAAGCTCGTAGGCATTGGATCAGTGATGGATAATTATGTCAGATGTGATTCCTCATGTAATAGATACAACATAGGGTGACACAGAACTAGCTCTAGTTCATCAATGTAATGTAGGCATGTATTCCGAATATAGTCATACATGCTTATGGAAAAGAACTTGCATGACATCTTTTGTCCTACCATCCCGTGGCAGCGGGGTCCTAATGGAAACTAAGGGATATTAAGGCCTCCTTTTAATAGAGAACCGGACCAAAGCATTAGCACTTAGTGAATACATGAACTCCTCAAACTACGGTCATCACCGAGAAGTATCCCGATTATTGTCACTTCGGGGTTGTCGGATCATAACACACAATAGGTGACTCTAGACTTGCAAGATAGGATCAAGAACTCACATATATTCATGAAAACATAATAGGTTCAGATCTGAAATCATGGCACTCGGGCCCTAGTGACAAGCATTAAGCATAGCAAAGTCATAGCAACATCAATCTCAGAACATAGTGGATACTAGGGAACAAACCCTAACAAAACTAACTTGATTACATGGTAAATCTCATCCAACCCATCACCATCCAGCAAGCCTACGATGGAATTACTCACGCACGACGGTGAGCATCATGAAATTGGTGATGGAGGATGGTTGATGATGACGACGGCGACGAATCCCCCTCTCCGGAGCCCCGAACGGACTCCAGATTAGCCCTCCCGAGAGAGATTAGGGCTTGGCGGCGGCTCTGTATCGTAAAACGTGATGAAACTTTCTCTTTGATTTTTTTCTCCGTGAAATGGAATATATAGAGTTGGAGTTGAGGTCGGTGGAGCATCAGGGGGGCCATGAGACAGGGGGCGTGCCCAGGGGGAGGGGGCGCGCCCCCCACCCTCGTGGACAGGGTGTGGGCCCCCTGGCCTTGATTCTTTCACCAGAATTTTTTATATTTTCCAAAAGTTATCTCCGTGGATTTTCAGGTCATTCCGAAAACTTTTGTTTTCTGCACAATAAACAACACCATGGCAGTTCTGCTGAAAATAGCGTCAGTCCGGGTTAGGTTCATTCAAATCATGCAAGTTAGAGTCCAAAACAATGGCAAAAGTGTTTGGAAAAGTAGATACGTTGGAGACCTATCAGTCTTTCATTGAAAAATTCTTATTCAAATATCCTTTTATGCTATCCAGAAATTCTGTATTATTTCCAATCAACAATATGTCATCCACATATAATATTAGAAATGCTACAGAGCTCCCACTCACTTTCTTGTAAATACAGGATTCTACAAAAGTCTGTATAAAACCATATGCTTTGATCACATTATCAAAGCGTATATTCCAACTCCGAGAGGCTTGCACTAGTCCATAAATGGATCGCTGGAGCTTGCACACTTTGTTAGCACCTTTTGGATCGACAAAACCTTCTGGTTGCATCATATACAACTCTTCTTTAAGAAACCCATTAAGGAATGCAGTTTTGACATCCATTTGCCTTCATAATCATAAAATGTGGCAATTGCTAACATGATTCGGACAGACTTAAGCATCGCTACAGGTGAGAAGGTCTCATTGTAGTCAACTCCTTGAACTTGTCGAAAACCTTTTGCAATAAGTCGAGCTTGGCAGACAGTAACATTACCATCAATGCTAGTCTTCTTCTTGAAGATCCATTTATTTTCTATGGCTTGCCAATCATCAGGCAAGAACACCAATTTCCACAGTTTGTTCTCATACATGGATCCCATCTCAAATTTCATGGCCTCAAGCCATTTCGCGGAATCTGGGCTCATCATCGCTTCCTCATAGTTCGTACTTTTATCATGGTCTTGTAACATGACTTCTAGAATAGGATTACCGTACCACTCTGGTGCGGACCATACTCTGGTTTACCTACAAGGTTCGGTAATAACTTGATCTGAAGTTTCATGATCATCATCATCAGCTTCCTCACTAATTGGTGTAGGAATCACTAGAACTAATTTCTGTGATGAACTACTTTCCAATTCGGAGAAGGTACAATTACCTCATCAAGTTCTACTTTCCTCCCACTCACTTCTTTCGAGAGAAGCTCCTTCTCTAGAAAGGATCCATCTTAGCAACGAATATCTTGCCTTCGGATCTATGATAGAAGGTGTACCCAATAGTTTCCTTTGGGTATCCTATGAAGACGCATTCTCCTATTTGGGTTCGAGCTTATCAGGTTGAAGCTTTTTCACATAAGCATTGTAACCCCAAACTTTAAGAAACGATAGCTTGGGTTTCTTGCCAAACCATAGTTCATATGGTGTCGTCTCAATGGATTTAGATGGTGCCCTATGAAGGAAATATGCCCTAGAGGCAATAATAAAGTTATTATTTATTTCCTTAATTCATGATAAATGTTTATTATTCATGCTAGAATTGTATTAACCGGAAACTTAGTACATGTGTGAATACATAGACAAAACATATAGTCCCTACAATGCCTCTACTAGACTAGCTCGTTAATCAAAGATGGCTATGTTTCCTAACCATAGACATGTGTTGTCATTTGATGAACGGGATCACATAATTAGGAGAGTGATGTGATGGACATGACCCATCTGTTAGCTTAGCATTATGATCATGTCAGTTTCATTGCTACTGCTTTCTTCATGACTTATACAAGTTCCTCAGACTATGAGATTATGCGAATCCCGAATACCAGAGGAACACTTTGTGTGCTACCAAACGTCACAACATCAATGGGTGATTATAAAGGTGCTCTACAGGTGTCTACGAAGGTGTTTGTTGGGTTGGCATAGATCAAGATTAGGATTTGTCACTCTGTGTTTCGGAGAGGTATCTCTGGGCCCTCTCGGTAATACTCATCACTATAAGCCTTGCAAGCATTGTGACTAATGAGTTAGTTACGGGATGAAGTATTACAGAATGAGTAAAGAGACTTGCCGGCAACGAGATTGAACTAGGTATTGACATACCGACGATCAAATCTCGGGCAAAGTAACATACCGATGACAAAGGGAACAACGTATGTTGTTATGCGGTTTGACCGATAACGATCTTCGTAGAATATATAAGAACCAATATGAGCATCCAGGTTCCGCTATTGGTTATTGACCGGAGACGTGTCTCGGTCATGTCTACATAGTTATCAAACCCGTAGGGTCCGCACGCTTAACGTTCGATGACGATTGGTATTATGAGTTTATGTGATATGATGTACCGAAGATTTTTCGGAGTCCCGGATATGATCACGGACATGACGAGGATTCTTGAAATGGTAGAGACATAACGATTGATATATTGGATGACTATATTCGGACACCCGAAGTGTTCCGAAGAAGTTACGGATAAAACCGGAGTGCCGGAGGGTTACCAGAACTCCTCGGGGGAACTAGTGGGCCTTGATGGGCCTTAGTGGAGAGAGAGGAGGGTCGAAGGAGGGCGGGCTGCGCCCCCCCTTGAGTCCTAATAGGACAAGGGAAGGGGCGCGGCGCCCCCCTTTCCTTCTCCCTCTCTCCCTCTCCTTCCTTCCCCCTCACTTACCTTGTTGGAAACCTACTAGGAATAGGATTCCTAATAGGAATCCTACTTAGGGCGCGCCCCATGAGGGCCGGCCGGCCTCTCCCCTTGCTCCTTTATATACGGGGGCAGGGGAACCCTAGAACACACAAGTTGACAATTGTTTTAGCCGTGTGCGGTGCCCCCCTTCACAGTTACACACCTCGGTCATATCGTCATAGTGCTTAGGCGAAGCCCTGCGCTGGTAACTTCATCATCACCGTCACCACGCTATCGTGCTGACGAAACACTCCCTCGACCTCAGCTGGATCTAGAGTTCGTTGGACGTCACCGAGCTGAACGTGTGCAGATCGCGGAGGTGCCGTACCTTCGGTGCTAGGATCGGTCGGATTGTGAAGACATACTACTACATCAACCACGTTGGCATAACGCTTCCACTTTCGGTCTACGAGGGTACGTGGACAACACTCTCCCCTCTTGTTGCTATGCATCACCTAGAGATAGATCTTGCGTGATCCTAGGATTTTTTTTGAAATTACTGCGTTCCCCAACACCCTATTTAACATGAATGCAGCCGTCTCTAAAGCATAACCCCAAAATGATAGCGGTAAATCAGTAAGAGACATCATAGATCAAACCATATCTAATAAGGTCTCATCGTAGTCAACTCCTTGAACTTATTGAAAACCTTTCACAACAAGTCGAGCTTTGTGGACAGTAACATTACCGCCAGCGTCAGTCTTCTTCTTGAAGATCCATTTATTTTCTATGGCTTGTCGATCATCGGGCAAATCCATGAAACTCCACACTTTGTTCTCATACATGGATCCCATCTCAGATTTCATGGCCTCAAGCCATTTCGTGGAATCTGTAGTCATCATCGCTTCCTCATAGTTCGTAGGTTGATCATGGTCTAGTAACATCTCTTCTATAATAGGATTACCGTACCACTCTGGCGCGGACCGTACTCTGGAAGACCTACGAGGTTCTGTAGTAACTTGATCTAAAGTTTCATGATCATCATCATTAGCTTCCTCACTAATTGGTGTAGGAATCACTAACTTTCCAATTCGGGAGAAGGTACAATTACCTCATCAAGCTCAACTTTCCTCCCACTCACTTCTTTCTAGAGAAACTCCTTCTCTAGAAAGGATCCATTCTTAGCAAAGAATATCTTGCCTTCAGATCTGTGATAGAAGGTGTACCCAACAGTTTCCTTTGGGTATCCTACGAAGACGCACTTCTCCGATTTGGGTTCGAGCTTATCAGGTTGAAGCTTTTTCACATAGGCATCACAACCCCAAACTTTAAGAAACGACAACTTTGGTTTCTTGCCAAACCACAGTTCATAAGGCGCCGTTTCAACGGATTTTGATGGAGCCCTATTTAAATTGAATGCAGCCGTCTCTAAAGCATAACCCCAAAACGATAGTGGTAAATCAGTAAGAGACATCATAGATCACACCATATCCAATAAAGTGCGGTTACGATGTTCGGACACACCATTACGCTGTGGTGTTCCAGGTGGCGTGAGTTGCGAAACTATTCCACATTGTTTCAAATGAAGACCAAACTCCTAACTCGAATATTTGCCTCCATGATCAGATCGTAGAAACTTTATTTTCTTGTTACGATGATTTTCCACTTCACTCTAAAATTCTTTGAACTTTTCAAATATTTCAGATTTGTGTTTCATTAAGTAGATATACCCATATCTGCTCAAATCATCTGTGAAGGTCAGAAAATAACGATACCAGCCACGAGTCTCAACACTCATCAGACAACATACATTGGTGTGTATTATTTCCAATAAGTCAGTAGCTCGTTCCATTGTTCCGGAGAACAGAGTCTTAATCATCTTGCCCATGAGGCATGGTTCACAAGCACCAAGTGATTCATAATCAAGTAATTCCAAAAGCCCATCAGCATGGAGTTTCTTCATGCGCTTTATAACAATATGACCTAAATGGCAGTGCCACAAATAAGTTCCACTATCATTATTAACTTTGCATCTTTTGGCTTCATTATTATGAATATGTGGATCACTCTGATCGAGATCCAACAAGAATAGACCACTTAACAAGGGTGGATGATCATAAAGATAATACTCATATAAACAGAACAACCATTATTGTCTGATTTAAATGAATAACCGTCTCGCATCAAACAAGATCCAGATATAATGTTCATGCTCAACGCTGGTACCAAATAACAATTATTCGGGTCTAAAACTAATCCCAAAGGTAGATGTGGAGGTAGCGTGCCGATGGCGATCACATCGACCTTAGAACCATTTCCGACGCGCATCGTCACCTTGTCCTTAGCCAATCTTCGTTTAATCTGTAGCCCCTATTTTGAGTTGCAAATATAGGCAACAGAACCAGTATCAAATACCCAGGCGCTACTACTACCATTAGTAAGGTACACATCAATAACATGTATATCAAATATACCTTTCACTTCGCCATCCTTCTTATCCACCAAATACTTGGGGCAGTTCCGCTTCCAGTGACCAGTCCCTTTGCAGTAGAAGCACTCAGTTTCAGGCTTAGGTCCAGACTTGGGTTTCTTCCCTGGAGTAGCAACTTGCTTGTTATTCTTCTTGAAGTTTCCCTTCTTCCCTTTGCCCTTTTTCTTGAAACTAGTGGTCTTGTTAACCATCAACACTTGATACTCCTTGATTTCTACCTCCGCAGCCTTTAGCATTGCGAAGATCTCGGGAATTGTCTTTTCCATCCCTTGCATATTATAGTTCATCACAAAGCCTTTATAGCTTCGTGGCAGTGATTGAAGAACTCTATGAATGACACTATCATCAGGAAGATTAACTCCTAGCTGAGTCAAGTGGTTATGGTACCCCAGACATTCTGAGTATGTGTTCACTAACAGAACTATTCTCCTCCATCTTGCAGCTATAGAACTTGTTGGAGACTTCATATCTCTCAACTCAGGCATTTTCTTGAAATATTAACTTCAATTCTTGGAACATCTCATATGCTCCATGATGTTCAAAACATCTTTGAAGTCCCAATTCTAAGTCGTAAAGCATGGCACACTGAACTATCGAGTAGTCATCAGATCGAGCTTGCCAGACATTCATAACATCAGCATCTGCTCCTACAGTAGGCCTTGCACCTATTGGTGCTTCAAGGACATAATTCTTCTATGCAGCAATGAGGATAATCCTCAAGTTACGGACCCAGTCCGTGTAATTGCTACCATCATCTTTCAACTTAGCTTTCTCTAGGAACGCATTAAAATTCAAGGGAACGGTAGCACGGGCCATTGATCTACAACAACATAGATATGCAAAAAACTACCAGGACTAAGTTCACGATAAATTAAAGTTCAATTAATCATATTACTAAAGAATTCCCACTTAGATAGACATCCCTCTAGTCATATAAATGATCACGTGATCCATATCAACTAAACCATGTCCGATCATCACGTGAGATGGAGTAGTTTTGAATGGTGAACATCTCTATGTTGATCATATCTACTATATGATTCAGGTTCGACCTTTCGGTCTTAGTGTTCCGAGGCCATATCTGCATATGCTAGGCTCGTCAACTTTAACCTGAGTATTCTGCACGTGCAAAGCTGGCTTGCACCCGTTGTATGTGAACGTAGAGCTTATCACACCCGATCATCACGTGGTGTCTCGGCACGACGAGCTGTAGCAACGGTGCATACTCAGGGAGAACACTTATACCTTGAAATTTAGTGAGGGATCATCTTATAATGCTACCGACATACTAAGCAAAATAAGATGCATAAAAGATAAACATCACATGCAATCAAAATATGTGACATGATATGGCATCATCATTTTGTGCCTTTGATCTCTATCTCCAAAGCACCGTCATGATCTCCATTGTCACTGGCTTGACACCTTGATCTCCATCGTAGCATCGTTGTCGTCTCGCCAACTATTGCTTCTACGACTATCGCTACCATTTAGTGATAAAATAAAGCAATTACATGGCGATTGCATTTCATACAATAAAGCGACAACCATATGGCTCTTGCCGGTTGCCGATAACTTTGTTACAAAACATGATCATCTCATACAACAATTTATATCACATCATGTCTTGACCATATCACATCACAACAAGCCCTGCAAAAACAAGTTAGACGTCCTCTACTTTGTTGTTGCAAGTTTTACATGGCTGCTACGGGCTTCTAGCAAGAACCGTTCTTACCTACGCATCAAAACCACAACGATTTTTTGTTAAGTGTGATGTTTTAACCTTCAACGAGGACCGGCCGTAATCAAACTCGATTCAACTAAAGTTGGAGAAACAGACACCCGCCAGCCACCTGTGTGCAAAGCACGTCGGTAGAACCAGTCTCATGAATGCGGTCATGTAATGTCAGTCCGGGCCGCTTCATCTAACAATACCGCTGAATCAAAGTAAGACGTTGGTGGTAAGAAATATGACTATTATCACCTACAACTCTTTGTGTTCTACTCATGCATATCATCTACGCATAGACCTGGCTCGGATGCCACTGTTGGGGAACGTAGCATGCAATTTACAAAAATTTCCTACGATCACGCAAGATCTATCTAGGAGATGCATAGCAACGAGAGGGGGAGAATGTGTCCACGTACCCTTGTAGACCGGAAGCGGAAGCTTTAGTTAACGCGGTTGATGTAGTCTAACGTCTTCACGATCCAACCGATCCAATTACCGAACGTACAGCACCTCTGTGTTCAGCACACGTTCAGCTCGATGACGTCCCTCAAACTCTTGATCCAGCAGAGGGTCGAGGGAGAGTTCCGTCGGCACGATGACATGGTGACGGTGTTGATGATGTGATCCGCACAGGGCTTCACATAAGCACTACAACGCTATGACCGGAGGAGTAAACTATGGAGGGGGCACCGCACACTGCAAAAGGGAACAATTGATGTGCCTTTGGGGTGCCCCTGCCCCCGTATATAAAGGAGGAGGGGAGGAGGTGGCTGGCCTAGGGGGCGCGCCAAGTGTGGGGAGTCCTACTAGGACTCCCAGTCCTAGTAGGATTCCCCTTACTTTTCGGAGAATGGGAGAAGGGGAAAGAGGCGGAGGAGAAGAAGGAAAGGAGGGCCGAGCCCCCACCCCTAGTCCAATTCGGTTTGGGCGGGGGGGGGCATCTCCACCTGGCCGCTGGCCTCCTCTCTCCACTAGGGCCTATGAAGGCCCTTTAGTCCCCCGGGGGGTTCCGGTAACCTCCCGGTACTCCGAAACTTATCCGATACTACCCGAAACCATTCTGGTGTCCGAATGTAACCTTCCAATATATCAATCTTTACCTCTTGACCATTTTGAGACTTCTCGTCATGTCCGTGATATCATCGAGGACTCCGAACAAACTTCGGTCATCAAAAAACACATAACTCATAATACAAATCGTCATCGAACGTTAAGCGTGCGGACCCTACAGGTTCGAGAACTATGTAGACATGATCGAGACACATCTTCGATCAATAACCAATAGCGGAACTTGGATGCTCATATTGGCTCCTACATATTCTACGAAGATCTTTATCGGTCAAACCGCACAACAACATACGTTGTTCCCTTTGTCATCGGTATGTTACTTGCCCGAGATTCGATCGTCGGTATCATCATACCTAGTTCAATATCATTACCGGCATGTATCTTTACTCATTCCGTAATGATTCATCCCGCAACTAACTCATTAGTCACATTGCTTGCAAGGCTTATAGTGATGAGCATTACCGAGAGGGCCTAGAGATACCTCTCCGATACACGGAGTGACAAATCCTATTCTCGATCTATGCCAACCCAACAAACACCTTTGCAGACACTTGTAGAGCATCTTTATAATCATATAGTTACGTTGTGACGTTTGATATCACACAAGGAACATGTATAAGTCATGAAGAGAGCAGTAGCAATAAAACTTAACTATCATTATGCTAAGCTAACGGATGGGTCTTGTCCATCACATCATTCTCTAATGATGTGATCCCGTTCATCAAATGACAACACATGTCTATGGTTAGGAAACATAACCATCTTTGATTAACGAGCTAGTATATTAGAGGCATACTAGGGACACTTTGTTTTGTCTATGTATTCACACATGTACTAAGTTTCCGGTTAATACAATTCTAGCATGAATAATAAACATTTATCATTATATAAGGAAATATAAATAACAACTTTATTATTGCCTCTAGGGAATATTTCCTTCAGATTTGTCCTATGGTCTAGAGGGGGGGGGTCTTGAATAGACATAATACAAAATTCGGTGCAAGTTTTCAAATTGGGTAGTTTTAAGCACAAGAGGCTAGTTGATCCTTAAACAATCAAGAAAGCACGACGAGTAGAGCAGTGAAAATAGAGTAACTTGCATGAAAGTAAGGGAGTAGAGTAGATAATTCAAAATTGGTTGACACGGGGATGTTTCCTCGTGGTTCAGATAGTTGACACTATCTTGCATCCACTTTGATGGAGGCTTTGAACCAAACGGTTCTAAGATTCAAGAATTCCGGTTGTGATGCCCATCATCATCACACAGAGCACGACCAACCTATTTCATCATGGCTTGCACTTAGCAGCCTCGCTAGGGATAAATCTTTCACGAAATGAGAGTGACTGGGTAATCTATTGGCCCATATAAACTCTTGTGTCCTTCACACATAGAACTCAGTAGGATCACAAGCGACTCCTATCCATCTAGGATGCGCTCATCATCCGAGAGTAATAAGCAGAACAATGTTACTTAATATAAGAACTCCTTGAAAGATCTGCAATCAAAGCTTCTCTCAAGAATCCATAGAAAAACTCTCTCACAAGGATATGTTTTGTGGTGAAAAAGATGAACTTGAGGTATAGGGATTCAAGAAAGGGGAGTTCTTGGTTGTTGAAGAATCAATAAGTGAACATAGAGTCACCCAACACTTTTTTCCTTCTTTGCTTGCCATGGATCTATATATCTTTGTGTGGTAGGTGGATTGATTGGAGTGGAATGTGATGCTGGTGCCTAGCAATGAAAATGTAGTGGACTGGTTGTGAGGGAATGGATGATTGGAACCAGAAAAGGGTATGGTAGAGAATATATTTAGAGGGAGAGTTCAAAACCTAGCCATTACTAAAAAAATAGGAACTAAGACTCGAAAGCATCGGTAGCTTGTAAACTAGCAAAACTATTGAACTAGTTCAAATAAATTGGAATGGTCAGGGCAGTGTTCAGAAATAAGGAGAAATATAGTACCCGGGAGTACCCATGAAAGAACAAGTGGGGGCTCCAAGCAAAGGTAGAACCTTTTTCCTGCAAGGATAGGATGACTCAGTACCTGTAAAACTAATTTCATATAGCACCATACCAAACAAAGTAGCCGCCAGATTGAGAATCTGCATAATAGAGCTAAGTCATAGATTGGAAGTTCTAATAAAGAGGAAGCAAAGCTTATACTATGACCAACAGGGAAGCAAACGAGGTGTCTCGGAAGTGATGATGGAATGGTATGCTCGAAAGTACTGATGCAAACAAAAGATATGTTAAAGTGGAAATATGTGGATCAACGGTTCCGGAACAAAGGAATCCATGGTTCTCAACGCCTAGACTTTGTAGAGCAAATACCTCGAGTTTGTAGAGCTTCCCCTTATCCAACACCTTGAAGGCGATGAACCCCACGAGCGCCTTGAACAACATCTATTCCTCACTTCCAAGAAATCATAAAAAAAGCCCAGCACAGACATGTCAACCCAGCAACCACACCACTGAGAGACCAAGGGAGTCGTGAGAAAGGAAGACGCAGAGTCGGCAAGGCGGCGGCACTAGGGATTCTTACCTATTTCGGGTTGCAAACATCGGTGGAGGTGACTAGACGTGAACAACAACAGCAACAACTACTCCTCACCCTCCAGAACCCATAAAAAACCAACCCCGTCACACACATGTCAGCTCACCAACCACGCCGCCGAGACCCAACAGAGTCACTAGAAGGGAGGATGCGGAGTCGCCTAGACGATAACGCTGGGGATTCTCACCTGTTTTTTTTTTGTGATTCTTACCTATTTTGGGAGGTAAACATCAGTGGATGAGGTCACTGGCGCCGGCTAGAGGGAAGGGGAATATAGGAAAGGAGCTGTCGTGCAAGGGGAAAGAAGAAGGAAGGTGCCGAGGGTTTTGGGGCGCAACTTATCTCGACGGAGAACCGACCAGCATGTAGAGGTTTAGGCCAAATCCTATTCGGCGCCTTAAGCGCCGTATATATGCCAATTCGTACAGGGCGCACACCCCCCGATCTCTCATCGTTGCTATATGGGCTGACCCTTTTACCTTATTTCTGTTTTTGAAAACGCGAAGCAAAAGAAAATCGGGTGAACTGGGATTCGAAGACCTCCTGGTTCGCCGTACACAACACTATCCGCCACGCCAGCAAGCCTACTGTGATTACATGCATCTTTCTTGTTCTTTTCTTCCTTGTCTTTTACTTTTTCATCTTTCCTTTCTCCATTTTCTGTTTTTCTTCTTTCCTTTTTCTTTTTTCTTTCTTCCTGGGTTTGATGCAAAATCGATGAACTTTATATTTCAAATTTGGTGAACTTTTTCTTAAATTCGATGAACTTTTTTCCAACTCGATGAACTTTTTTTGAAACTCGATGCACTTTTTCTCAAACTCGATGAACTTTTTTGAAACTCGATGGATTTTTTTTCAAATTCAATGAACTTATTTTCAAATTCGATGAGCTTTTTTCAAAATTGATGAACTTTTTTCAAATTCAATGAACTTATTTTCAAATTCGATGAACTTTTTTCAAAATCGATGATTTTTTTTCTAAAACAAGAGTGCATACTGTAGCAAACCGTTTTTTTCTAAGAAAAACAGCCTATATTATAGCAGCTTTTGGAATGAAGGAAAAAAAATGGTCAAGCGGGAGCCAGCGATTGAGCGGGCAGCGATAGCCGACGATTGAGCGAGCGGCGCGACAGCCAGCGCGCGCTGAAGGCAAGGAGGAGCTCTCGAGGTTTAGTGGGAGCTCCTAGCTTTTTTTAGGGGTATCACCAAGTTTTATTGATCAAACTCCACATGGAGTGGCATTACAATCGGATCATGGGGTTGCATCAACCAAACATGTCTCCCCGGATTTAGAGAATTTGAAAACTTGGCTAACCTAGCTGAGTCCCGCGAGCGTCAACAGGAGGAGCGCAAGTCTTCTTTACTAGTTGAGCTGATGACTGTTAGTGATTAGAAGGGTGTGGGTATATTTAGAAACTAAGCGCAGCGGCAGATAATAACTCAAAAAATCAACCATTGGACATCATTTTATTATATGATGAACAATTTTTAAATAAACATTGAACAATTTTGTGATATACACTGAGTTTCCTAAATATGCATTGAACATTTTTTAGTACATAATGAACATTTTTTCAAATATGATGAACATGTTATTAATATATGGTGAAATTTTTGTTAAATGTACGATGAAATTTTTTGTAATACACGCTGAATATTTTCATAATGATAGTGAACTTTTTCATAATGTACAGTGAAACATTTTCTTAACATACGATGAACATTTTTGTAATAGGAGATGAACGTTTTGTATAACACATAAAAAAGAGAAGAAGAAATGAAAAAAGAAAAGAAACTAAAAAAAACATAAATGAAAAAGGAACCATAAAATCAGAACAAAACCACTGAAAACCGGAAGCAAAAAACTACAGAAGAAAATCGAAAAAAACTCGCAGGAAACAGGGAAGGAAGCTGTAGGGAACGAAGAACCGCAAACGCCATATATGGGCCGGCCCAACCGGAAGCTCGCCTCAGCGAAAGCAGAACTTTTTGACGCTAACGAGTCAAATAGGGTCTGCCAGGTTTAGCATGGCATGACGGGCCATCGGCCACCCTCATTGGGCTTGGTATGCGGCCCGTCGGGAGAGGAGATCGGATATTTTCCACGTGCCCGTGTCCGGTAACATGTACACTGAGCAGTCCGTGTCGATCTCGTGAACGATATGGCACTATATCTTCCTCCCAACCCTCGTCGATTTCAGTTTTCAATGGAACAGCCGAAGAAGAAGATGTGCCTGAGCACGTGCGCCGAGGTTCACCTCGACGAGGGTCTGCTCGCCGAGATCCTCCTCCGCCTGCCGGCCAAGTCCGTCCTCCGCTTCCGTAGTGTGTGCAAGGAGGTCCTCCTGTACACCAGAACGAAGGTACTTCGGGCCGACGGTCGCCAAGCCGGCTTCGACGTAGAGCTGGACGCTGTGGCCGTCTCCGCCCGGCGACCCGTCGCGCGCTTCCCGGCGAGCCTCGACGGTGGGTACAACCAGTACTGCTCCCTGCTGGCCTCGTGCGACGGCCTCCTCCTGCTGCGGCAGAATAGACAGCAGTACCTCATATGTAACCCTGCGACTCGTCAATGGAGCGACCTGCCGCGGCTCAGCCCGGACGCCGAGGACGAGTAGCAGCACGGCGCCGTCGTGCAATCGGAGTCCGGCTTCTACTTCCACGTGCCCTCCGGCGAGTACCGACTCCTGTGCCACATCTCGTACGGGTCGACAGGCCGGGCGCCATACTATTGTGTCTTCTCGGCCGGCGCCGACGAGCCGCGGCGGCTGAGCGTGAAGGCCACAGACATAGAGCAGACCATCATATTCATGGCCGCCGACCAGGCAACCCGTGCAAGGATCCGAAGCTTCAAGAACCTTAAGCCGCCGGCTGTGCTTCACGGGCACCTGCACTGGCTGGAGCACATGGAGGCCGGGCTCACCGACCAGATGGTGGCGTTCGACACGGCGGTCGAGACGTTCCGCCGGATGCCGCCTCCGCCCGTGACCTGCAAGGAGCACTCGCAGCTGCTCGTCGCGGACGGGTCGCTCATGGCGTCCGAGCCGGGCCACCTGTTCGTGGACCTTTGGGTTCTCGAGGGCTACGGCGGCGGCGCGGACACCGAGGGGACGTGGGAGCGCCGGCACCGTGTCGAGGTGCCGTGGCCCATCGTGGAAAGGCCGTTGCTCGTGGCGGGCGGCGACGGAGGGGACGTCGTCCTGGGACATAACCCAGGCGTGGTGGCGTACAGCCTGAGTTACAGGACCGTCAGGCAGGTCGTCGGCGTCGACGCGTCGAGGGACGGCACTCGTCTTCTCCCGTCACACCACGTGTTTGGGGAGAGCCTCGTTCGGCACGGCTTCTTCGACGCGCGGCCGCATCCCGGCTTGCCATCCTTCTCGTTCAGCTGAGATCGTTACAGCTAGCCAGCATGCGCTTGCGGTTCAAGCCATTGGAGATTGCTTCGAGATAGAAGAAACAGAGGAGAAGAACAAACGCCTGTTTTTTTTTAATGTATTGGGATTTTTTAGGGGCAACTTTTTTTTTTGGATTTTTCTGTCTTTTATATCGTGTGGTGAAATAATGGACTGTTATGAACCTGTTTGTCAGAGTTACTGTGACACTGAGAGTAATCTGCGTTGTAATTTCTCAAAATATATCTGAACTTCTCGTAGTGCCAACTAGATTGTGCGTCCAAAAAATCCAGTGACATTTGTGGCAAGGCTACTATAAAACTATCGCTTTTATCAAAAATCACAAAAAAACCACCACTTGTGTGACAAGTGAGTAACAAATCGCATTGATCCAGACTTGAGCCGTGACTAACAGCGAAACCGACGGTTGGCCCCACATGTCAGGCTGATTTGACATGCCTATATGGATAATATGCTGAGGTGGAAGGTGGCCCCGCCTGTCGGCCACCCATATCTTTTTACCTCATTTTCCTCTTTCTTATTCCTCCCCCTTTCCTTCTATCTCGGATCAACCATGGTCGCGGGCACGCACAGCCTCCCGGGACAACCCCGTCACCACCGGGAAGCCCCTTCCGCCGAGTAGCCCCGCCGCCAGTTCCCTTCCCCTCTCCCCTCCGGCCTCGACGACGCCACCCGCCCACGCAGGCACGGCCGATGTACGCCACGCCATGGCCGCCACCGAGACCAGACGGTCAACGCCGGGCACAGCATCTCCTGCCCACCTCTTGCAGCGCCCTCCACTGTCGGCTGCTGCGGCCGCTACCGCTCGCCCGACCACCCCATGCTCGCCGCACCCTCCTCTGCTACAACCTGACATGGATCCATCGATCCAGATTCCAGTGATGCCCCGCCACCGGCCGACCACTCACCACCGCAGCAGCACGTCGACGCCTCTAGGCTAGGGGTAGTACGGGCGGCAGCCTCGGGCTCGACCGTGGCCGGCAACGGCGGCCTCTGCCGCGACCTAGGGCAGGACGGGCAACAGCCTCAGGCTCGACCGCGGCCGGCAACAGCGACAACGGTCACCACAAGAAATATGTCAACTAGTGACCTTCTGTCAGTGACCTTGGAAGAATTGGTCATAGATCTATGACCATTTGAGACCAATTGGTCAAAAGCTGTTCGGGGGGCTCCAAACCCTAAACCATTGCGACCATTTTGGTCAGAAAGGTCGTAATTTCCTTACACGAAATGGTCACAAAGCATACAGTGCTAGTCCGCTGCATTATTTCTAGTTATTAGCGACCAATATAGATGGTCATAGCCTTGTAGATTGTGGTGGGTTGTGATGACTAGGGGCCATCTCATCAGTTTTGCCTATGTGTCATGTCCATGTGTCAATTTTTGCCCTAGGTTGTGAAGCAACCTATATTTCTGTTATTCCAAAATTCCCAAAAAAATCTCATAAATGTTTTGGATCATATCTTCATCAAATATGTCAAAAACCTTCCTTGCCTAGTTCAAAAATAACTCAACAATATTCATTTTCCTATCCTGTTCAAAGCAGCACTTTGTGAAGGAAGTACCACTTTGGCATGTCCAAATGGTATCCATTTTCTACAGTGCTTTCCTATGCCCAAATAACCATCCTCCACCAAATGCCAGCTCAATCCATTCATTATTTTGAGCCCAGCTTCAACATTCGTATTTATGTCCAGTGTGGTGCTTTGTAAAGCAAGTACCACCTAGGCTCCTCCTTTTGAGGTGAAAATTTGTGAAGACGGTCTTCTTAGTAACTGATCATCACTCAGCCAAAACTCACGCCCATTAGCCATGTGCATTTCCCGTACCGCAAATCAAACACTTGGCTGCTTATTCATGTTTGAGCATCGATCGGTCTCCTCGTGAGACTCTTATGTTGTGATTTTCTTCCTAGCACCTACCTGGGGAGTGCCCAACCCACTAGACATGCCTAGACCGCCCAGAATACATGGCAACGCCATGGTAACGCGGTGACCACACGGCGGGCATGCGAACTTACGCGCTCTAGAGTTGGGGCCCTCGGCCACCGTACAAACCTCGATGTCTCGCCATCAAACCATGTATTTCTGATTAAATAGATACTTATTTACCTAGAAATGATTTTTGGAAAAAATAAAGAGCAAACTATGAGGCACCTGCAGTTCAAATTTGACCCGCTTCCAACTGAATCAGCGGGAATTTGTCTTTTTCACCAGAGGTGGATCAAAACTTTTGACACCCAACCATTTTGTCAATTGTGCATTATATATGTCCTATTATTTTATAAAATTCATTAGGTCCAATTTTGCAATAAATATATGGTAGATCCTTCACAAAAAAACTCATTTTGGGCCCTCGAAAAAATGGAAAATGAATTTTTCGTCCAAAGAAAATGAAAACTTCCTTAGGCAACATTGTTTGTCATTCCAAGATGCACCCTTGTGCCTGATATGAGGTCATTTGAACAAACTATGTCATGAATGTGGCCATAAGATTGATCATTTGGCTTGAAAGCCATGAATCTTCACACATGATAACTCATTTCTGAGAACACTTTTTTAAAATAATTACCGTATTATAAGTTTATTATTTTTCCTGGAAACTTGGTAACATATAATGACACAATGAGGAGGTTTTCCAATTTTTTAATTTTTTTTGAATTTTTTATGCCCGTTTCAAAATGCGGTCAAAATGCCGGGAATGACCGTTCCTAGCTAGTGACTGAATCTTGTAATTTTTCTGGTGTTTCTATGATTAAATAGATACTTATTTACCTTTAAATGATTTTTGGAAAAAATAAAGAGCAAACTACGAGGTAGCTACAGTTCAAATTTGACCCGCTTCCAACTGAATCGACGGGAATTTGTCTTTTTCACCAGAGGTGGATCAAAACTTTTGACACCCAACCATTTTGTCAATTGTGCATTATATATGGCCTAGTATTTTATAAAATTTATTAGGTCCAATTTTGCAACAAATGTATGGTAGATCCTTCACAAAAAAACTCATTTTGGGCCCTCGAAAAAAATGGAAAATGAATTTTTCGTCCAAAGAAAATGAAAACTTCCTTAGGCAACATTGTTTGTCATTCCAAGAAGCACCCTTGTGCATGATATGAGGTCATTTGAACAAACTATGCCATGAATGTGGCCATAAGATTGATCATTTGGCTTGAAAGCCATGAATCTTCACACATGATAGCTCATTTCTGAGAACACTTTTTTAAAATAATTACCGTATTATAAGTTTATTATTTTTCCTCGAAACTTGGTCACATATAATGACACAATGCGGAGGTTTTCCAATTTTTCGATATTTTTTGAATTTTTTATGCCCATTTCAAAATGTGGTCAAAACGCCGGGAATGACCGTTCCTAGCTAGTGGTTTAATCTTGTAATTTTTTTGGTGTTTCTCTGATTAAATAGATACTTATTTACCTAGAAATGATTTTTTGAAAAAATAAATAGCAAACCACGAGGTAGCTACAGTTCAAATTTGACCCACTTCGAACTAAATCGGCGGGAATTTGTCTTTTTCACCAGAGGTGGATCAAAACTTTTGACACCAAAACATTTGGTCAATTGTGCATTAAATATGTCCTAGTATTTTAGAAAATTGATTCGGTACAAATTTGCAACAAATATATGGTAGGTCCTTCACAAAAAAACCTCATTTCAGGCACTCGGAAAATGGAAAATGGTTTTTTCGTCCAAAGAAAATGAAAACTTCCTTAGGCAATATTGTTTGCCATTCCAATACGCACCCTTGTGCATTATATGAGGTAATTTGAACAAACTATGCCATGGATGTGGCCATAAGATTGATCATTTGGCTTGAAAGCCATGAATCTTCACACTTGATAGCTCATTTCTGAGAACACTTTTTAAAAATAATTACCGTATTACAAGTTCATAATTTTTTCCCGTAACTTGGTCACATATAATGACACAATGCGAAGGTTTTCTAATTTTTTGAACTTTTTTTTATATTTTTTTATGCTCGTTTCAAAATGCGGTCAAAACAGCGGGAATGACCGTTCCTAGCTAGTGGTTGAATCTTGGAATTTTTTTGGTGTTTCTTTGATTAAATAGATACTTATGTACCTAGAAATGATTTTTGGAAAAAATAAAGAGCAAACTATGAGGTAGCTGCAGTTCAAATTTGACCCGTTTCCTACTAAATCGGCGGAAATTTGTCTTTTTCACCAGAGGTAGTTCAAAACTTTTGACATCGAACCATTTGATCAATTGTGCATTAAATATGGTGTAGTATTTTATAAAATTTATTTGGTCCAATTTTACAACAAATATTTGCTAGGTTCTTCATAAAAAATCATTTTGGGCACTCGAAAAATAATTCTCTTACAAAAAACTTATTTCTGAGAACATTTTTTATGATATTTGCATTATTCAAAGTTTCTTATTTTACTAAAAAGTAGGTCACACTTGGTGACACAATGCAAAGGTTTTTGATTTCTATTTGTTTTTTTATAAATTTTCTAAGCCGTCAAATAGCAGACATGCTTTAACATGTTATTTTCAATCGATTATGACCAATTTAAATGGTCTTGAAATCGTCAAAGGGGTACTGCGTTCTGATTGGTCCAAAACCATCTCACGCGGATCATGGATTAGCACCGTCGGATGCGCCTGGATCCAACGGCAGCCCACACCCCCCTCGTTGCTCTCGCCCCCCTCCCTCTCATCCTCGTCCACCCACGAAACCCTAGATCACTTTTCCCCATCGCCACCATCGCTCCCGCTCCCTTTTCCCCATCGCCGCCACCGCTCGTGCTCCCTTTTCCCCATCGCCGCCATCGCTCCCGCTCCCGCTCCCGGAGGCAGAGAGGGGAGCGAGCGCACGGGTGAATCGCCGGCGAGGGAGAAAGCTCAGGCTCGGCTCCGGCCGGCTGCGCCGTGCCATGCGGCAGAGATGGCGCCCTCCGAGCCGCCCCCGCTCCTCTCCCGCCGGCTCCTGGCCCTGATTCTTGCTCTCGCCGCCCTCGTTTCCCCCACCTCCACCGCCAGGAAGATCCCAGCCTTCATCACCCCGATCTCGCGGGACCTCTACAGCCCACCTCATCCCTCCCTCCCCTCACCATCTCTCCCTCCCCTCCGCTCTCTGCCCCCTGCCTTGATCTGGGGGATCCAATTGACACAACCCCGCCGCCCCCGCACCCCCTGCTTTCCACCATGGCTGCCTCCTCCTCCTCCGCACCAACCCACCACCCCGCCGTGGGGGCGTTTCCACATAGAAGGGTAGTGATGGCCCGTTCCGGCGACTCCTGCCGGCGCGCAGCATGCTTCCGTGCTCGACTCCCTCCGCTCCGGCCAGATTCACTGTTCCAGCTCCCTCCCCTCCTCTCCCTCGTGGCCAGGGCTCTAGGGTTTCGGCATCTTCTTCCGCAGCCTCCTTCTCGCCCACCACCTCTCCCTCCCGGATCCTACACGCCATGGACTGCCTCTGCTCGGGACGCCAAGGTCAGGTGCTCGTCTCCTCTCGCCTCAGATTTGATTTGGTTGGTTCCCTGCTTGACCTCCTCCTCCTCCTCTGTTTTTCTTGTCCATTGCAGAGTTGCACATCTCATGGGGCCACACCTAAACTTGGTCTACGGCTCCAACCAGTGCTCCATCGACCCCTGCTCAAGCATCAACCACACATGTGATGATTTCTTCTCCTCCTCCTCTTCTTCAAATTCACCTCAACATTTGACACATCTCTCTTGCACTTGTTGTGCAGCACGATTCGGTACAGCAAGGCAGAGGCACTCTTCTGATAAGATAGATAAATAGATAGATAGATGGTCACATTTTTTGTTTAACACTAGTACTTTCATGTGTGAACTAAGATATGAACAAGTTAAAGCACTGTTTAGGGGTTTTTCTGTGACCACCTTTTGAGCCATTAGTGCTGGTTGCTCACTTGTGAGTAATGTGTATTCCAGACTCTCTAATTTGTATCAGCAGCTGCGTATGGTCTATACAGCTGGTTCCAGTTTTTCTTTTGAATAGATGAAGAATTTTATATCACTGGAAATCCTTTTTTTGTCCAAGTAATTAGTGCTTTGGTGTCAGATTAAATAGATAAATAATAATTTTAAGCATTTAAGTGTTGATACTCACTAGTTTTAACCTGCGCGGAATGTGGCAGACATTGTTACATCTGTCTGTCAGGCGTCATTTTAGTACTACCTAATTAAGTCATCTACTGTCATGTGCCTGTGCAATATTTCCTCCTTATATCACCTTTAATCCAAGGAAAAATCTGGACCAACGAGTACCTATTGCACTAATGGGTGATTAGTATGCTGACAGAGATATTTGGAAATAGGAATTCCTCCTTATATCATCTACTGTCATGCTGTATCGCTTTTCGTTCATCCTGAGCTATGGTGTGTTGCTGTGTTCAGGAGGATCTTTGGTTGTCGCCCTTCCCCATTGGAACCGAGGTCTGTGCACATACCTATCTACTGTTGCGTATTATTTTGACAACTATGTGTTATGCACTTCTGCTTGCTCTTATTGATTGTCTATATCTGTTCCTGCAGTGGGAAAACATTGACAAGATAAAGGAGTTCAACTGGAACTTTCAAAATTTAGAGGTATATATAGGACATGTGACTCTGTTGGGCTTCTAGTTGATATTATTGCTTCTTTACCGTAAGATTCATGGTTCATTGTTGGTGGGCAGAAAGCTCTAGAAGAAGGGGGGAGCTGTATGGGAAGACAGTTTACTGCATAGTGGATCAGAGTACATTTGGTGTTCCTCTTATCTGAAGCTTGCATACCTTAGAATCCCTTATCTGTGATTCTATATCTAGTTTTTCTCTGAAGCATGCATACCTTAGAATCCCTTATCCTCAAGTCATGTCTAGTTAGGCCTTTCCACCCCTTGATAGGTACCATTGATTTGGACTGCTGTTTTCCCGAAATTATATGCTGGTTTCATTTCATCAGCTAAGTAGAAAGGCTTTCTTTTTGTAAGAGAGGTTCCCATACAACATCAGGTAGGGAGAGGTGACATTTTGGTAGGCCAGGATACAAGATACCAGAACTAGCAGTTCTTGCCTTGCTTATGTTTTGTGATCTCAGCTTATCTAATAAAACTGGCAATTATAGGATACAAGATACCATAACTACATAACTGGGGTCATTTGAATTACTGTAGTTGTGCCGTCTGGCTAGTGGGATAATATGGGAGCCACAGCATGGCATCATTCTGTAGGGAGAGGTGACATTTTGGTAGGCCAGGGCGTGTGCTTGTATTCAGGCTCAAAATGCGCCCCATTTACTTCACCTCTAGAATATCTCTTTGCTGGCTTTCTGGAATAGTAACATATGGATTGTCATACCTGCTTAAATCTTAGTCGCTACATGCTAGTAGGATATTATTTACCAATTCTATCTTCTATGATTAAAACAAATCCATGACAGAGTTGCAGCAAACAGATTTTACCAGTTCTATCTTCTGTATCAAAACAAATCCACAACAGTTTTCCAATGACAGTAGCAGCAAACTGATTTTTATCAATTATATGTTCTGCGATTAAAACCAATTCTACCGAGGTAAACTGCAGATGCAAATGCGATTTTTATTAATTAGATCTTCTGCGATTAAAACCATATTGGGTAACAACTTGCTTCACTGCAGATGCCTGCGATTAAAACTAAAGTTTCATTCATCTTATGGTATCTTGTTCTCTGTGATAACTCTTGACTTGCAAGATACAATGTTGATTTATTATATATACCCGCACAACAAGTATATGGTGTTGTCTTATTCGGTCTGAACTTTGCATATGTTTATTCAGTTTACAACTAGGATTAGTTTCATGTGTTTATAAGAATTATTGATGCAAACCACTATGTTTGTGCATAGCAGGGACGGCTCAGATCTGACGTTTTTGGTGTCTTGCTGGTTTTCAGGGCGGGGGTGGTGCTGTGGCCGCATGAACATGCTCAGGGGCATCATCGGCGGGGCGCTCAGGAGACGGGCGAGGTGGATGCTGCCCACCCAGACGGTACACAACATGGGGGAGTCCATCTCCGACCGTCCCAAGCACGACCATGATAGACCTACAACGGCAGGTAGCATTTCCATCTCCATCTCCCTCCCCCTCTTCCTCGAAGTAGTAGCACATCATCAGGTAGTAGGACGGTGAATACATGTGTGCGGTAGCTTGTTCTGTAACTTGTTCAAATGATAAGAGAGGTTCCTATACAGCATCAGGTAGTAGTATTACAACATCAGCATCAGGTAGTAGCTTGTTCTGTAACTTGTGTCTCAGGTTGTTCAAATGTGCACATCATCAGGTTCCCATTGTGGTTACAACTGCAATGTTGATCCTAGCTATAAAATATAAGGAGCAGTCTGAACATTCATATATAACTCTAATCTAGCTTGAACAAGCAATCGAGGGAGAACTGCCAGTTTCTTTTGTATGGCGTACATGTTGAATGTCGTTGGATGATGATCTAACCATTTTTCTCATCACAAAGTATGCATCGTCAATATAATTTGCAGCATTAGTTAGGTACTGTTGTAGTCTTTTTTAGACTTGTATGAGTAAAATGCACGATGCTGGTGACTAACCAGAAAAGTTCTTTGAGTTCCATACATTGACTAACATTTCAATCTGTCATTGAAGTACTGTGATATATCAGCTATATATATCCGTGATACCATTTCTGTACTGTGATAGTTTCTCATATTTTTGTATTATACTTGTATACATTATTCCTATTTGAAGTCATCAACTGAGCTATTGTAAACATTCCTGCCATGTGCTGCTTCCTTTTTCATGCTTTGCTACTATAGATGATTTGCTTGAACTGAGATGATTGGTGTATTTGTGCTTATAATTATGCTTCTATGTGATTGTTGCAGCATGACCCAACCAAATAAACATTTTGTGCCTTGATCTAGCTCTAAAAGTGAGGTGTTACCTCTCTTTACAGGAGCTCTGGGCTGGAGAAATTTGGAGAAGCTTGAAGCCGGACAAAGTAAAGAGTAGCGAGTAATAATGTAGTGCTAGTTATGTTGTACAGTATCCAGCATATCTGGTTGTATCAACACTATTGTAAATACTATAATTTCGTATTTGTACAGTAGTCAGCATATTTGGTGCTAATATTGGCTATCATTTTACAGTTTCATATGTTCTCTTGCCATTTGAAATATTTTTCATTTGTTTATTGTCAAAGTGTGAGAAATGGAAAGATGACCCGTGGGACAAACGAAAAGGCCAAGGCCCAAAAAGTATATGGAATGTAAAAAGGCTGAGGCCCAAAATAGTAATGGACTATAAAAGGGTCGAGGGCGAAAAAAATGGACTATAAAAGGCAATGGCCAAGAATAAAAAATTTGAATTGCTGGGCTAGGCCCATGTAGCTAGTAAAAAATAACAGGAAAAATAAAATAAAAAGGCTGCAATGTTGGGCTTGGTCCATGAAGCTCACAAAAAATTCATAGGAAAAAAATGTAAATGGGCCGAATTGTTAGGCTAGGCCCATGTAGAAAACCGAATTGGACCGGGCTGAATCTTGTGCCACATCAGCTTGCCACGCTGGATGCCTACGTGGCCTGGGGAGGTTTCTAGTGACCAAAATGCCACAGTGGACATATTTTGGTCATAAACGTCCACGACTGTTCCAGAAGAAAGGTCGCTATAGTCAGTTTACAACTGCCAGCTTTTGACCTTTCGTTTTTGGTCACAAAAAGGTCACAGCTGAAAAACCATGACCTTTCAGTGACCAATATTGGTGGTCACAAGTTGACATATTCCTTGTAGTGGGTCTGTGCCTCGGCCCGGGAAAGCATGGGCGGCGGCCTCTGGCGCGACAAGTGAGCCGAACGGAGGGAGGAGAGACGTTGTGGGGAAGGCTAGGTACGTCTCGCCGGAGTGTGCTGGTGGTGAGGGAGAGAAATATGTGGGAAGGAAGGGGAAGAGATAAGATGTGTGGCTTACAGGTGGGCCCCGTCCACCTCAGCAAGTCAAACACTAACTAGGACTAGTCTTTGCCACATCAGCCCGGATAGACGGGTCCCACCTCTCAGTTTAGCTATTAGTCACGGCTCAAGTCTGGATCAGTGTGATATGTTACTCACTTGCCACAGAAGTGGTGGTTTTTTGTGATTTTTGGTAAAAGCGGTACTTTTGCAGTACCCTTGCCACAAATGTGATGGCTTTCAACAATTTGCTCTCACCGAGTTACACGAGTGTTATCTTGTACCCCCTTAGTTTTTAACTTTCTTTGTATATTAACTTTGTCTAAAGTCAAACTTTATTTTTTTATCCAGTTATAAAAATACATTAACATATACACCACCAAATCAATACCATTGGATTCATCATTGAATATGGAGACTTTATTGCAAAAGTTCATACCATTTTGTATAAACTTGGTCAAACTTTGTAACATTTTATTTCAGTCAACAGTAATATGCAGAGTAAATAAAAAAAGGAGTGGGTACCACTTTATAAGAACACTATATTTTACAATGTTTTGGTATTTCTTATGAGACTGAAAAATAACTGTTTTTAATTCAACACTGAGCCACCCAATTCAAACACCGAGATCTGTATCAACACTAGGGGACTTAAACAAATCGAACCCCTATGTTCCAAAATCAAACATGTACAGTTAGATACAAATAATTAGATCTTACATTTTGTGCCTATTGAAACTTACAGTTTTCAATGTCACATTACGACTTATACTGTGGCCAACGCCAAATTTCTGTATGTGCTTATGCCTACCTATCCTCTCCATCGGAAGGTTTTCACGTACATAGTGGTTAGATACTTCAATCTTATTGTTGATGCGGCGGACAAGAACAATGATCTCATCAATAGAGGCATGATGGGTAAGTCTCGGAGAATGCTTAATGACCTAGAGTTGAAGGAATCCCCGGTGGTGGGGCGCGGTTACACATGGAGTAATGAACGTCCTACGCCGACTTTGGAGAAGATGGACAAGTGGTGCACTTCCTTTGACTGGGACGTGCATCGCCCTGATTATCTGTCGTAGGCATTGCCCACTTCTCTGTCAGACCACTGCCCACTGCTAATGTCCACCAATTTAAATTTCATATGCAAATCCCGCTTCCATTCAATCTCGGCGGCCGCCAATACGCGCGGGGGGGGGGGGGGGGGGTAGAGGGGGTCCAGGATGTTGTGCCTGCGGGCTGGAACGATTCTCTGCCGCAGCACGACCCCTTCATCGATTTGTTTTGCCATCTCAAGTCCACTGCCAAAGAACTGACAGGATGCACTACAAAAAAATACACTTCCGTGATAATATGTGTTTGTCACAGTAGGTCGCGTTTTCTGTCATGCATGTACATCCATGACGATTTTATGACGGAATCAAGATAGTCATACCTGTGCTATCATCGAAGTGTTCCATGACATTACCAAAATTATCATCACGGAAGTGTCCACTTCCATGACGATAAATCACGCGTCACGGAAGTGCTTTCGTCAAGGGTGACTAACACGTGGCATCCACCATAACGGAACGCCGTTAAGCTATCGGGTCGGGTTTTGGATCCGATAACTCGTTCACAACCCGGACCAATGGGGATTTTCCACATGTAAAATCATCATTGGCTGGAGGAAACACGTGTCGGCTCATCGTTGGGACAGATGTCATCCACTCATTGGACAGAAGGCACCTATGATACGTCGACACGTGGCACGGCCCAACAGAGGCCCATTGTCGGTGTCAAAACCGGCGGATCTCGGGTAGGGGGTCCCGAACTGTGCGTCTAGGCGGATGGTAACAGGAGACAAGGGACACGATGTTTTTACCCAGGTTCGGGCCCTCTCGATGGAGGTAAAACCCTCTTCCTGCTTGATTAATATTGATGATATGGGTAGTACAAGAGTAGATCTTCCACAAGATCAAAGAGGCTAAACCCTAGAAGCTAGCCTACGGTATGATTGTTGTTCGTCCTATGGACTAAAACTCTCTGGTTTATATAGGCACCGGAGAGGGCTAGGGTTACACAGAGTCGGTTACAATGGGAGGAGATCTACATATCTGTATCGCCAAGCTTGCCTTCCACGCCAAGGAATGTCCCAATTGGACACGGGACGAAGTCTTCAATCTTGTATCTTCATAGTCCAGGAGTCCGGCCAAAGGTTATAGTCCGGTCATCCGGACACCCCCTAATCCGGGACTCCCTCAGTAGCCCCCGAACCAGGCTTCAATGACGATGAGTCCGGCGAGCAGATTTGTCTTCGGCATTGCAAGGTGGGTTCTTCTCCAAACTCCATGTACGTGTGGAATAGTGTCCGGCTTCTGGTGAATTTTGCGCTCCTTGGCTTCTGTGCCCAATAATGGCCATCTTCCACGTGTCAAACGAATGTGAAAAGCCAGGGTGTTTCTTTTTTCATTTACCCCCCTAGTTGTGCAAATGATCTTCCTATAAAAGAGACGGGGATTTAGATCCGAATCACGCCATCTTTCCTTTGCGAGCTTTCATCGGAGCGCATTCGACAGAGATCCATTCCATCGTGGTCGGTCGACGCAGCTCCTCCTCTCGCCCCCCAGTCCTCAGCCTGGAGATTGGGAGAGATGTTCCGTCTCGCACAGCGAGCTAGTGGCGCTCCAAGCCAAGGGATTACTCCCCCCAGCCTACATGGTCCCGATTCGAGTCGGGCTCACCACCTATAATGGTGGAGAGCAAGCGGAGAGCGTTCCCAATCCCTCCAAAGGAGAGCGGGTATGCCTTGTCCCTTATTTGATAAGAGGGCTCGGATTTCCAATTCATCCGTTTCTCCGGGGGCTCCTGGAGTTTTACGGCCTCCAGTTTCACAACCTTACGCCTGCCTCCATATTGCATATCGCGGGCTTCGTAGCCCTTTGCGAGCTGTTTTTGGGTATCGAGGCTCATTTTGCGCTGTGGAAGAAGTTGTTCTGCCTCGTGCCCAGTTCTCAGGAGGGGTCGATATATCAAGTGGGCGGAGCCAAACTATGGTGCATCGCCGGGACCGGATATCTATCCGGAACCCCAAAGAAGGCGTCCGAGGACTGGCCTTCAGAATGGTTTTATATACAAGACGTCCCCCTACCGGACCCTGTACGAATCGGCCTCCCTGAGTTTGATAATGCTCCTCTGAAGAAGCGCATAAGTTGGCGTCCCCGGAGCCCTCGAAAGGAAAATGACAGGGACGTCCTTTACCTGATGAGTCGGATAAGGTTGTTGGCTCATTCCGGACGGACCATGATCAAGGTCATGGCCACATGCATTACGCGGGGGGTGCAGCCGCTTCACTATAGAGGCCACCCCATGTGGGATTTCAACGGGGAGGACGACGCCTCCCGGTGCGGCTGTAAGGGGCCGGATTCATTTGCTGCTCTAATAAAGATCTTGTCCGCTTTGTACAAGGGAGAAGAGGAGGAATTCCTCCACGTCAACCCACGGGGCGGATTTTCTATGTACAATCCTCCAAGCTGGGTAAGCGAATACTTTGACTTGTCCATCTGTTTCATATTCCCACAGTTAAGTATTTAGTCTAGCAATTTCAACGCAGGAGCTACGCCAGGCTACAAAGGAGATAAACAGCCCTCCTCCACAACCTGAGGACCTAGAACGGTCACTCGATCCGGACTCCCAAGAGGACCCGGACTTAGGCATGGAGCTGATCCATGGGGTGTTTCATCAATTGAGCAAGGACAATGCCTTGGTGACCATTACGGCCGATTATCCCGGACTACTCCCAGCCTCTCAAGTAACCGAGACCGAAGTCCCAACATTTTTAAAATGATCCATCCGTGCTTATTTTGGGTCACCGTATAACAATGACATTTTCGCAAGGGAAGTCCTTGAGGCGGAAGGCCGAGCCTGCGGTGGCTAGCCAACAAGGGGAATGAAGGCACGGCAGGCTGAAAAGAAGTGCGGTCTGGATTGAGATGCCGGAGCAACGGTATGTGCCTTTTTATTCCCAGGTTTTATTCCCTCGAGGCGTACCAACTCTCGTGCTTTCTTCGGGAAAAAGAGTGCTCGCCGGACTATATCCGGAGAGGTTGCCAATCGCGCCTCCACCGGCCAGGCTCCAAGGCCGGGTCCGGAAGCGGAGGCGAGTACGAGGCGCGCACCGGCCGCTCCTTCGACAGAGGATGCGGACGGGCTGTCTTCCACCAATTCAGAGGTGGAGAGTGCCATGAACCACAGGCATCGCCAGACAATTCTTCGCGAGGCTTGTTTCTCCCAAGAGGCATTACATGCCTTCAATACGGGAGATGCGTATCTCCGTGCCGCTCAAAATGGTCTAGCCAGAGCCACAGAGCAGTATGTAAAAGATATACGGGTGAGAAAATTTGATGGTTATATATGTAAGTAGCCCCCGAGACTTGAAAATGTTAGAATAACTGATTTAAGGATCAATTGTTATGCAGGATCTTACAGAAAAGAATACCCAATTGTCCCAGGAGCTGGAAGAGTGCAAAGCCCAACTTGAGGCCACACTAGCCGCGGCAGGGGAGGCCAAGGAGACCCCCTCTGGTACCTATATGCTTCGAAAGATAAGTATGTTGCAAAGTGCGGCATGTGTAAAATCTGACAATAACATTGCAGATGGCGCCGGAGTTAATCCGGACCAACAAAAACTCTTACGCCGGTTAACGGCCGGTGAGAGCGTGCTTACAAGGGTGAGGCAAGAGAAAAATAGGCTCCAAGATGCCAACACCCAGCTGGGCAAGGAACTAAAGGATGTTCGTGCTCAGCTGTCGGACTCCGTGAAGGAGAATCGGCGGCTTCGACGCGACATTTTTAGTAAGTGCTTGAACGAACTTCGGAAAAAGAGTTCGGCGAGGAAGTCGATTGACAGAATTATGTCTGTAGGTATGCTGATAGGTAGGCCTGCGGAGGAAATGCCCGGATCTACGGGTGACCTTCTTCCCGAGCTCCTACAATTGCACGAACGAGTTCGGCGGGTGATGCAAGGCGTCACCCAGGCTTTGTGGCCATCCGTCTCCATGCCCGAAGGCCTTGGAGAGCTTGCGGAGAAGCTGAAGGGAGCATGGCGGCGCTTCCGATTATGGAAGATATTGGCCTGCCGTCAAGGCGCCAGGGAGGCCTGGGCCATGGTGAAGACACGGTACACGAGGGCTGACCCAAACCACATGGCCGAGGTCGGACCGGTAGGGCCCGATGGGTGGGAGATCCCTGTGAGCTTAGTGTACGACCAGGTAGAGCTGGCCGCCAAGTATTCTCAACAGGACTGTCAGCTAGACAACATGTTGGATGGTATTGAAGAGGAATATACCCAGTCAAATTGACTATGTAATTTAAGATGACATGTAAAATGCCTTATAGCCGGATTGTAGATCGTTTGTCATGGCGGACCTTTTCGCTTCAACCTCGGGACCCAATAGTCTGGAGTGTGTCCGAATACCCTCTCGGTTATGTAAGAACCGGGGCATGCGTGGAGACCAGGCGTAGGGGTCATTAGTGCTTGAATAGACAAGTGCCCAACTAGTTATGTTATATTACATGGTTAGTAAGAAACATCTTCCAGGGAGAATAGTTCCGTTAGGGGTTCCTTTCCCTGGGAGGCATGCCCTAAAGTGCATGTCCGGACTGCGAAAAAAGTAGAGAAACATCTAGGGGCAGATAAATAAATGAGTGAGACATCATCTTTTAGTTCACCGACCAAATATTCCCTTAAGAACGCTAGCTTTCGGCTTCACACAGTCTTAGGTACACATCCGGCTGACCCGACAGTAACAATCGCAGAGGTGCTCCCTTTACCGTCTAGCCAAGCAATCGGGAATGTAGGGGTAAGCATAGGAGCCAGGAAACCCAGCTTGGCCAAAACTTAAGTCATACCGATGCATATAATGGTGAATAAAAGGTACATGCGGAAGTGCGACACATGTATTGGGCATGAGGCCCCTATAAACAAGCTTCTGTTAAAGAAGCCCCCAGGTATAATGAGCGCGAATGGCGCGTCAATTGTTTGCGAACAAGACGCAAACGAGCCCTCAAAGGCTATGAGAGAGAAGGAGGGAGAAGGAGAGAAATATAAGATAGCTAATATGTAAAAACTGGACAGAGGAAGGAGATGAACACAGAGTCCGGCGCTAGGCGTGGAATCTTCGTAGACGGGCTGCGTTCCATGGGTTCGGCTCGAGTCGGTTATCCGATGCATCTCGCAGATGGTATGCTCCACCAGTCAGGACTTGGTCAATTATGAAGGGACCTTCCCATTTGGGTTTGAGTTTGTCCTTTTTCTTGTCCGGCAGGCATAGAACTAATTCGCCAACATTGTAAGTTTTGGCCCGTACTTCTCTGCTTTGATATCTTCGAGCCTGTTGTTGATAGAATGCGGAACAGGCCTTTGCTACGCCGCGCTCCTCCTCCAAGGCGTCCAAACTGTCCTGCCGATCGAGTTTGGCCTCTCTTTCTTCGTACATGCGTACGCGAGGTGAGTCATGAATTATGTCGCAGGACAGAACTGCCTCGGCGCCATATACCATAAAGAATGGTGTGAATCCAGTAGTGCGATTCGGCGTGGTCCGCAGCCCCCAGAGTACAGAGTCGAGCTCCTCTACCCTGTGCGTATTAGATTCCTTGAGGGATCGCACTAACCTGGGTTTGATGCCGCTCATGATTAGACCATTTGCTCGCTCAACTTGACCGTTAGTTTGTGGGTGGTAGACTGAAGCGTAGTCGAGCTTGATGCCCATGTTTTTGCACCAGAGTTTGACCTTGTCGGCCGTAAAGTTCGTGCCGTTATCAGTGATGATGTTGTGGGGGACACCATAACGGTGTACGACCCCTGATATGAAGTCTATCACCGGTCCGGATTCGGCCGTCTTAATAGTTTTGGCCTCTATCCATTTGGTGAATTTGTCCACCATGACCAGTAAGTATTTTTGCTTGTGGGTTCCCCCTTTAAGGGGTCCAACCATGTCAAGCCCCCAGACCGCAAAGGGCCAGGTGATGGGTATAGCTTGGAGGGCAGTCGGTGGCATGTGGCTTTGGTTAGCAAAGAGTTGGCAACCGACGCATCGTTGGACTAAATCCTGAGCATCTGCCCGGGCCATCGGCCAATAAAATCATGTACGGAAGGCCTTGCTTACCAGGCCCCGGGCTGCGGCGTGGTGCCCGCCGAGTCTGGCATGAATTTCAGCCAGGAGATTTCGCCCTTCCTCTTCGGAGATACACCTTTGAAGGACTCCGGTGGTGCTTTTCTTATAAAGCTCTCCCTCATGGACTTTGTAGGCTTTAGATTGCCGCACTATGAAGCGTGCCTCGTTTTGGTCCTCTGGAAGTTCCTGCCTGGTCAGGTAGGCTATGAATGGTTTTGTCCACGGGGCAATGACTGCCATTATCTCGTGGGCTGAGGATGTTACTTCGTTGGCCAAGCCTTCTGCTGTGTTAGAATGTTCGGTGTTGGGCAGTGCGGTTGGATCCGGGCTGTTATTTCTGGATTCCCCTTCCCATGATACAGATGGCTTGAATAGCATTTCCAAGAAAATTTTGGGGGGGACTGCATCGCGCTTTGCGCCGATGCGTGCCAAGACGTCTGTTGCCTGATTGTTTTCCCGGTCTATATGGTGAAATTCGAGCCCTTCGAACCGAGCTGATATTTTTAGGACGGCGTTGCGATAAGCTGCCATTTTCGGATCCTTGGCATCAAAGTCTCCATTTATTTGGGATATCGCGAGGTTCGAATCCCCACGCACCTTTAGGCATTGAATGCCCATGGAAACTGCCATCCGGAGGCCATGTAGAAGGGCCTCGTATTCGGCTGCGTTATTGGAGTCTGTATACATTATCTGGAGTACGTATTGAACTTTATCTCCTGTTGGGGACGTTAAAACGTCGCCAGCCCCAGACCCGCTAACATTTTGGAGCCATCGAAGTGCATGATCTAATTGGAATATGTGCCATACTCTTTAGGGAGTTCAGCTTCAGTCCATTCGGCGACGAAGTCGGCCAAGACTTGCAACTTGATAGCTCGCCGTGGCTTGTAGGTTATGTCGAACGGGAGGAGCTCAATGGCCCATTTAGCAATATAGCCCATTGCGTCGCGGTTGTTTATAATGTCGTTAAGAGGTACTTCGGAGGCTACTGTTATTGGACACTCTTGAAAGTAGTGTCGCAACTTCCGGGATGCCATAAACACCACGTACGCTATCTTTTGATAATGCGGGTACCGTGACTTGCATGGAGTGAGGACAGTGGACACGTAGTAAACTGGTTTTTGAAGGGGAAATTTGTGTCCGTCCGTTTCTCGTTCGACGACGAGCACTGCACTTACAACTTGATACATTTGCCATAATGTATAATAACATTGGTTCGCCGGTGTTAGGCGCGGCCAGGACTGGGTTTGTTGCCAATATGGCTTTTATTTCCTTGAGTCCGGCCGTGGCGGCATCCGTACACTTGAAGTGTTCGGTGCGCCGGAGGAGGCGATAAAGGGGTAATGCATTTTCTCCCAAGCGGTAGATAAAGCGGCTTAGAGCCGCCACGCATCCCGTCAATTTTTGTATTTGTTCGAGGTCTCTTGGAATATCCAATTGTGACAGAGCTCGGATCTTGGCTGGGTTTGCTTCAATTCCTCTACCGGAGACAATGAAGCCCAAGAGCTTTCCGGCTGGTACGCCGAAAACGCATTTTTCTGGGTTAAGCTTGATGTCATATGTCCGGAGGTTATTGAATGTGAGCCTCAAATCGTCTACTAAAGTTTCGACATGCTTGGTTTTGACGACCACGTCATCTACGTATGCCTCCACTGTTTTGCCGATCTGGTTTGCTAGACATGTCTGAATCATGCGCTGATATGTTGCGCTGACGTTTTTGAGCCCGAAGGGCATTGTGTTGAAGCAGAATGGGCCGTATGGGGTGATGAAAGCCATTGCGGCTTGGTCTGGCTCTGCCATCTTAATTTGATGGTAGCCGGAGTATGCGTTGAGGAAACACAATGAATCGTGTCCTGCGGTAGCATCGATAATTTGATCGATGCGGGGGAGGGGGAAGGGATCCTTTGGGGAAGCCTTGTTGAGGTCCTTGAAATCGACGCATAGGCGCCAGGATTTGTCCTTCTTTGGTACCATCACCAGGTTCGCTAGCCAGTCCGGATGTTTTATGTCTCTGATGAATCCGGCCTCCAGTAGTTTGGCTAGCTCTTCTCCCATGGCTTGTCTCTTTGGTTCGGAGAATCGCCGAAAGCCTGTTTAACTGGCTTGCAATTAGGATGTTCAAGTTGTGTTCGGCCAGCCTGCGTGGGATTCCTGGCATGTATGAAGGGTGCCAGGCAAAAATGTCCCAATTTTCACGTAGGAATTCTCATAGTGCGGCGTCTACATCAGGGTTTAACTGTGCCCCGATGGAGGCCGTTTTTGTAGGGCCGTTGGGTGGACCTGGAATTTGACTATTTCGTCTGCCGGTTTAAAGGAGGTGGACTTGGATCTTTTATCAAGTATCACATCGTCCCTGTTCACCGTGGAGCGCAGCGCAGTTAGTTCTTCGACCGCTAGGGCTTCAGAAAGTGCCTCAAGGGCCAGTGCGGCTGTTTTGTTTTCGGCGCTGAGTGCTATGTCCATTTCACTAGAAAGAGTGATGATCCCGTTGGGTCCGGGCATTTTGAGCTTCATGTACTCGTAATGGGGTATAGCTTGAAAAATTGTGAACACCTCTCGCCCTAATAGAGCGTGGTATCCGCTACTGAATGGGGCCACTTGAGACGTGACCTCCTCGGATCTGTAATTATCCGGCGTGCCAAACATCACATCCAGTGTGATTTTTCCTGTACAGCATGCTTCCCAACTGGGGATTATTCCTCTAAAGGTTGTGTTGCTTTGCTCAATGCGGCTCTAGTCTATTTCCATTTTTCGAAGTGTTTCCTCATAAATGAGGTTCAATCCGCTGCCACCGTCCATGAGTACCTTGGTAAGTCGAAAGCCATCCACTATTGGACTGAGGACCAATGCGGCTGGTGCTCAGGTTGTTCAGAATTTAGGTTCGTCACTGGCATTAAAGGTAATAGCCGTGTCACTCCATGGGTTTATGGTTGCTACTTGGTAGACTTCGGCAAGGTTGCGGAGTGTCCGTTTCTGCATATTGTTTGATGCGAAGGTCTCGAAGACCGTTAATACCGTACTGGTATCCCTGGGGTGGTGCTCTGTGAATTCTGGAGTTAGAAGCTCCTCGCCACTTTTGGCCACCTGCCGGAGTATCCAACATGCTCTAAGGCTATGAGTTGGTGTGACGCCCTCTGTACTATGAATTTTACAGGGTCCATTGAGCCATCCCTCCAGTATGGTTCCATGCCCTGTAGAGGGTTTTTGCTTTTTGGTGTTTAACCCAGGTGCCTGGCGATGACGCACCATTTTATTTCGGACTAGGGTTGTATTCAGGGCCGGATTGTCCCAAAATTTTATTTCAGTTTTCCATGCGCTTTCCATCGCACAGTACTTTCGTACTATGGATGCCAAGTCGGTGAAGCGTGTAATTTCTCGGCGACTTATGGTGTTGAGGATCCCCTTGTCCATGCAATTATTGCAGAAGGATGAAATTGCATCCTCCTCGCGGCAGTCCTCTATTCTGTTCATAACCAGGAGGAATCTGGCCCAGTAATGGTGTACTGTTTCTGTGGGCTCTTGCCAAATTTGGGATAAATCCCTTATATATGGGTGGGTGGGTGGAATTAAATCCGAAACCTCGCCCCATCTGAGGCTCAAGGGCCAAGGAGTTTCCGGACTCGGAATCTTGTGTTCTTGGATATCGTCCAATGAATCTAGCCCGCTGCCTGACTTTAGGTTCGGGGCTTGAATGCCGTCCTGCCCTCCGCGGGTATCCGGCTTGGAGGGATCGGGAATCCGGACATAATTAGTCTTCAAGATAGATGAAGGCTTGCCGCATTGTTCCTCCACCACTACAACATGGTGGGTGACCTAGGGAGAGTTAATCTCTCTCAGATCGGGTTTAAGCCCAATCTGATCGTGGTCTGTAGCGACTCCCAGGGAGGCGATGCGATCCAAGAGCTTGTTTAAGGAAGAGAGCTCCATCGGATCTAGCTGCTCGGCGAATTCTGAGTTGACGTGAAGATTGCTTTCGATGACCCGAGAAGTCATCGTCGGCGCGGGGGCTGAACAGGCGGTCATAAGGAATCCGCCTAGCCGGAGAGTTTGGCCGATAGCCAAAGCTCCTTTAGCAAGAGTGTCGTCTTTAAAGACGGATGACGCATCCTTCCTGATGGCGACGACACAGCGGAACTCTCAATGAAAGCACCAATGTCGGTGTCAAAACCGGCGGATCTCGGGTAGGGGGTCCCGAACTGTGCATCTAGGCGGATAGTAACAGGAGACAAGAGACATGATGTTTTTACCTAGGTTCGGGCCCTCTCGATCGAGGTAAAAGCCTACTCCTGCTTGATTAATATTGATGATATGGGTAGTACAAGAGTAGATCTACCACGAGATCAAAGAGGCTAAACCCTACAAGCTAGCCTATGGTATGATTGTTGTTCGTCCTATGGACTAAAACCCTCCGGTTTATATAGACACCGGAGAGGGCTAGGGTTACATAGAGTCGGTTACAATGGGAGGAGATCTACATATGCGTATCGCCAAGCTTGCCTTCCACGCCAAGGAATGTCCCATCCGGACATGGGACGAAGTCTTCAATCTTGTATCTTCATAGTCCAGGAGTCCGGCCAAAGGTTATAGTCCGATCATCCGGACACCCCCTAATCCGGGACTCCCTCACTAGCCCCCGAACCAGGCTTCAATGACGATGAGTCCGGCGCGCAGATTTGACTTCGGCATTGCAAGGTGGGTTCTTCTCCAAACTCCATGTACCTGTGGAATAGTGTCCGGCTTCTGGTGAATTTTGTGCTCCTTGGCTTCTGTGCCCAATAATGGCCATCTTTCACGTGTCAAACGAGTGTGAAAAGCCAGGGTGTTTCTTTTTTCATTTACCCCCCTAGTTGTGCAAATGAGCTGCCTATAAAAGAGACGGGGATTTAGATCTGAATCACACCATCTTTCCTTCGCGAGCTTTCATCGGAGCACATTCGACAGAGATCCATTCCATCGTGGCCGGTCGACGCAGCTCCTCCTCTAGCCCCCCCCAGTCCTCAGCCTGGAGATTGGGAGAGATGCTCCGTCTCGCACAGCGAGCTAGTGGCGCTCCAAGCCAAGGGATTACTCCCCCTAGCCTACATGGTCCCGGTTCGAGTCGGGCTCGCCACCTATAATGGTGGAGAGCAAGCGGAGAGCGTTCCCAATCCCTCCAAAGGAGAGCGGGTATGCCTTGTCCCTTATTTGATAAGAGGGCTCGGATTTCCAATTCATCCGTTTCTCCGGGGGCTCCTGGAGTTTGACGGCCTCCAGTTTCACAACCTTACGCCTGCCTCCATATTGCATATCGCGGGCTTCGTAGCCCTTTGCGAGCTGTTTTTGGGTATCGAGGATCATTTTGCGCTGTGGAAGAAGTTGTTCTGCCTCGTGCCCAGTTCTCAGGAGGGGTCGATATATCAAGTGGGCGGAGCCAAACTATGGTGCATCACCGGGACCGGATATCTATCCGGAACCCCAAAGAAGGCGTCCGAGGACTGGCCTTCAGAATGGTTTTATATACAAGACGTCCCCCTGCCGGACCCTATACGAATCGGCCTCCCTGAGTTTGATAATGCTCCTCTGAAGAAGCGCCTAAGTTGGCGTCCCCGGAGCCCTCGAAAGGAAAATGACAGGGACGTCCTTTACCTGATGAGTCGGATAAGGTTGTTGGCTCATTCCGGACGGACCATGATCGAGGTCATGGCCACATGCATTACGCGGGGGGTGCAGCCGCTTCAGTATAGAGGCCACCCCATGTGGGATTTCAACGGGGAGGACGACGCCTCCCGGTGCGGCTGTAAGGGGCCGGATTCATTTGCTGCTCTAATAAAGATCTTGTCCGCTTTGTACAAGGGAGAAGAGGAGGAATTCCTCCGCGTCAACCCACGGGGCGGATTTTCTATGTACAATCCTCCAAGCTGGGTAAGCGAATACTTTCACTTGTCCATCTGTTTCATATTCCCACAGTTAAGTATTTAGTCTAGCAATTTCAACGCAGGAGCTACGCCAGGCTACAAAGGAGATAAACAGCCCTCCTCCACAACCCGAGGACCTAGAACGGTCACTCGATCCGGACTCCCAAGAGGACCCGGACTTAGGCGTGGAGCTGATCCATGGGGTGTTTCATCAATTGAGCAAGGACAACGCCTTGGTGACCATTACGGCCGATTATCCCGGACTACTCCCAGCCTCTCAAGTAACCGAGACCGAAGTCCCAACATTTTTAAAATGATCCATCCGTGCTTATTTTGGGTCACCGTATAACAATGACATTTTCGCAAGGGAAGTCCTTGAGGAGGAAGGCCGAGCCTGCGGTGGCTAGCCAACAAGGGGAATGAAGGCCCGGCAGGCTGAAAAGAAGTGCGGTCTGGATTGAGATGCCGGAGCAACGGTATGTGCCTTTTTATTCCCAGGTTTTATTCCCTCGAGGCGTACCAACTCTCGTGCTTTCTTCGGGAAAAAGAGTGCTCGCCGGACTATATCCGGAGAGGTTGCCAATCGCGCCTCCACCGGCCAGGCTCCAAGGCCGGGTCCGGAAGCGGAGGCGAGTACGAGGCGCGCACCGGCCGCTCCTTCGACAGAGGATGCGGACGGGCTGTCTTCCACCAATTCAGAGGTGGAGAGTGCCATGAACCACAGGCATCGCCAGACAATTCTTCGCGAGGCTTGTTTCTCCCAAGAGGCATTACATGCCTTCAATACGGGAGATGCGTATCTCTGTGCCGCTCAAAATGGTCTAGCCAGAGCCACAGAGCAGTATGTAAAAGATATACGGGTGAGAAAATTTGATGGTTATATATGTCAGTAGCCCCCGAGACTTGAAACAGTTAGAATAACTGATTTAAGGATCAATTGTTATGCAGGATCTTACAGAAAAGAATACCCAATTGTCCCAGGAGCTGGAAGAGTGCAAAGCTCAACTTGAGGCCACACTAGCCGCGGCAGGGGAGGCCAAGGAGACCCCCTCTGGTACCTATATGCTTCAAAAGATAAGTATGTTGCGAAGTGCGGCATGTGTAAAATCTGACAATAACATTGCAGATGGCGCCGGAGTTAATCCGGACCAACAAAAACTCTTACGCCGGTTAACGGCCGGTGAGAGCGTGCTTACAAGGGTGAGGCAAGAGAAAAATAGGCTCCAAGATGCCAACACCCAGATGGGCAAGGAACTAAAGGATGTTCGTGCTCAGCTGTCGGACTCCGTGAAGGAGAATCGACTGCTTCGACGCGGCATTTTTAGTAAGTGCTTGAACGAACTTCGGAAAAAGAGTTCAGCGAGGAAGTCGATTGACAGAGTTATGTCTGTAGGTATGCTGACAGGTAGGCCTACGGAGGAAATGCCCGGATCTACGGGTGACCTTCTTCCCGAGCTCTTACAATTGCACGAACGAGTTCGGCGGGTGATGCAAGGCGTCACCCAGGCTTTGTGGCCATCCGTCTCCATGCCCGAAGGCCTTGGAGAGCTTGCGGAGAAGCTGAAGGGAGCGCGGCGGCGCTTCCGATTATGGAAGATATTGGCCTGCCATCAAGGCGCCAGGGAGGCCTAGGCCATGGTGAAGACACGGTACACGAGGGCTGACCCAAACCACATGGCCGAGATCGGACCGGTAGGGCCCGATGGGAAGGAGATCCCTGTGAGCTTAGTGTACGACCAGGTAGAGCTGGCCGCCAAGTATTCTCAACAGGGCTGTAAGCTAGACAGCATGTTGGATGGTATTGGAGAGGAATATACCCAATCAAATTGACTATGTAATTTAAGATGACATGTAAAATGCCTTATAGCCGGATTGTAGATCGTTTGTCATGGCGGACCTTTTCGCTTCAACCTCGGGACCCAATAGTCTGGAGTGTGTCCGAATACCCTCTCGGTTATGTAAGAACCGGGGCATGCGTGGAGACCATGCGTAGGGGTCATTAGTGCTTGAACAGACAAGTGCCCAACTAGTTATGTTATATTACATGGTTAGTAAGAAACATCTTCCAGGGAGAATAGTTCCGTTAGGGGTTCCTTTCCCTGGGAGGCATGCCCTAAAGTGCATGTCCAGACTGCGAAAAAAGTAGAGAAACATCTGGGGGCAGATAAATAAATGAGTGAGACATCATCTTTTAGTTCACCGACCAAATATTCCCTTAAGAACGCTAGCTTTCGGCTTCACCCAGTCTGAGGTACACATCCGGCTAACCCGGCAGTAACAATCGCAGAGGTGCTCCCTTTACCGCCTAGCCAAACAATCGGGAACGTAGGGGTAAGCACAGGAGCCAGGCAACCCAGCTTGGCCAAAACTTAATTCATATCGATGCATATAATGGTGAATAAAAGGTACATGCGGAAGTGTGACACATGTATTGGGCATGAGGCCCCTATAAACAAGCTTCTGTTAAAGAAGCCCCCAGGTATAATGAGCGTGAATGGCACGTCAATTGTTTGCGAACAAGACGCAAACGAGCCCTCAAAGGCTACGAGAGAGAAGGAGGGAGAAGGAGAGAAATATAAGACAGCTAATATGTTAAAACTAGACAGAGGAAGGAGACGAACACAGAGTCTGGCGCTAGGCGTGGAATCTTCGTAGACGGGCTACGCTCCATGGGTTCGGCTCGAGTCGGTTATCCGATGCATCTCGCAGACGGTATGCTCCAATAGTCAGGACTTGGTCAATTATGAAGGGACCTTCCCATTTGGGTTTGAGTTTGTCCTTTTTCTTGTCCAGCAGGCATAGAACTAATTCGCCAACATTGTAAGTTTTGGCCCGTACTTCTCTGCTTTGATATCTTCGAGCCTGCTGTTGATAGAATGCGGAACGGGCCTTTGCTACATCGCGCTCCTCCTCCAAGGCGTCCAAACTGTCCTGCCGATCGAGTTCGGTCTCTCTTTCTTCGTAAATGCGTACGCGAGGTGAGTCATGAATTATGTCGCAGGACAGAACTGCCTCGGCGCCGTATACCATAAAGAATGGTGTGAATCCGGTAGTGCGATTCGGCGTGGTCCGCAGCCCCCAGAGTATAGAGTCGAGCTCCTCTACCCTGTGCGTATTAGATTCCTTGAGGGATCGCACTAACCTGGGTTTGATGCCGCTCATGATTAGACCATTTGCTCGCTCGACTTGACCGTTAGTTTGTGGGTGGTAGACTGAAGCGTAGTCGAGCTTGATGCCCATGTTTTTGCACCAGAGTTTGACCTCGTCGACCGTAAAGTTCGTGCCGTTATCAGTGATGATGCTGTGGGGACACCATAATGGTGTACGACCCCTGATATGAAGTCTATCACCGGTCCGGATTCGGTCGTCTTAATAGTTTTGGCCTCTATCCATTTGGTGAATTTGTCCACCATGACCAGTAAGTATTTTTGCTTGTGGGTTCCCCCTTAAAGGGGTCCAACCATGTCAAGCCCCCAGACCGTAAAGGGCTAGGTGATGGGTATAGTTTGGAGGGCGGTGGGTGGCATGTGGCTTTGGTTAGCAAAGAGTTGGCAACCGACGCATCGTTGGACTAAATCCTGAGCATCTGCCCGGGCCATCGGCCAATGAAATCATGTACGGAAGGCCTTGCTTACCAGGCCCCGGGCTGCGGCGTGGTGCCCGCCGAGTCCGGCATGAATTTCAGCCAGGAGATTTCGCCCTTCCTCTTCGGAGATACACCTTTGAAGGACTCCGGTGGTGCTTTTCTTATAAAGATCTCCCTCATGGACTTTGTAGGCTTTAGATCACCGCACTATGAAGCGTGCCTCGTTTTGGTCCTCTGGAAGTTCCTTCCTGGTCAGGTAGGCTAGGAATGGTTTTGTCCACGGGGCAATGACTGCCATTATCTCGTGGGCTGAGGATGTTACTTCGTTGGCCAAGCCTTCCACTGTGCTAGAATGTTCGGTGTTGGGCAGTGCGGTTGGATCCGGGCTGTTATTTCCGGATTCCCCTTCCCATGATACAGATGGCTTGAATAGCCTTTCCAAGAAAATTTTGGGGGGGACTGCATCGCGCTTTGCGCCGATGCGTGCCAAGACGTCTGCTGCCTGATTGTTTTCCCGGTCTATATGGTGAAATTCGAGCCCTTCGAACCAAGCTGACATTTTTAGGACGCCGTTGCGATAAGCTACCATTTTCGGATCCTTGGCATCAAAGTCTCCATTTACTTGGGATATCGCGAGGTTCGAATCCCCACGCACCTCTAGGCGTTGAATGCCCATGGAAACTGCCATCCGGAGGCCATGTAGAATGGCCTCGTATTCGGCTACGTTATTGGAGTCTGTATACATTATCTGGAGTACGTATTGAACTTTATCTCCTGTTGGGGACATCAAAATGACGCCAGCCCCAGACCCGCTAACATTTTGGAGCCGTCGAAGTGCATGATCCAATTGGAATATGTGCCATACTCTTTAGGGAGTTCAGCTTCAGTCCATTCGGCGACGAAGTCGGCCAAGACTTGCAACTTGATAGCTCACCGTGGCTTGTAGGTTATGTCGAACGGGAGGAGCTCAATGGCCCATTTAGCAATCCGGCCCATTGCGTCGCGGTTGTTTATAATGTCGTTAAGAGGTACTTCGGAGGCTACTGTCATTGAACACTCTTGAAAGTAGTGTCGCAGCTTCTGGGATGCCATAAACACGACGTACGCTATCTTTTGATAATGCGGGTACCATGACTTGCATGGAGTGAGGACAGTGGACATGTAGTAAACTGGTTTTTGAAGGGGAAATTTGTGTCCGTCGGTTTCTCGTTCGACGACGAGCACTGCGCTTACAACTTGATGAGTTGTCGCAATGTATAATAACATTGGTTTGCCGGTGTTAGGCGCGGCCAGGACCGGGTTTGTTGCCAATATGGCTTTTATTTCCTCGAGTCCGGCCGTGGCGGCATCCGTCCACTTGAAGTGTTCGGTGCGCCAGAGGAGGCGATCAAGGGGTAATGCCTTTTCTCCCAAACGGTAGATAAAGCGGCTTAGAGCCGCCACGCATCCCGTCAATTTTTGTATTTGTTCTTGGTCTCTTGGAATATCCAATTGTGACAGAGCTCGGATCTTGGCTGGGTTTGCTTCAGTTCCTCTACCGGATACAATGAAGCCCAAGAGCTTTCCGGCTGGTACGCCGAAAACGCATTTTTTCGGGTTAAGCTTGATGTCATATGTCCGGAGGTTATCGAATGTGAGCCTCAAATCATCTGCTAAAGTTTCGACATGCTTGGTTTTGACGACCACGTCATCTACGTATGCCTCCACTGTTTTCCCGATCTGGTTTGCCAGACATGTCTGAATCATGCGCTGATATGTTGCGTCGGAGTTTTTGAGCCCAAAGGGCATTGTGTTGAAGCAGAATGGGCCGTATGGGGTGATGAAAGCCGTTGCGGCTTGGTCTGGCTCTGCCATCTTAATTTGATGGTAGTCGGAGTATGCGTCGAGGAAACACAATGAATCGTGTCCTGCGGTAGCGTCGATAATTTGATCGATGCGGGGGAGGAGGAAGGGATCCTTTGGGGAAGCCTTGTTAAGGTCCTTGAAATCGACGCATAGGCGCCAGGATTTGTCCTTCTTTGGTACCATCACCAGGTTCGCTAGCCAGTCCGGATGTTTTATGTCTATGATGAATCCGACCTCCAGTAGTTTGGCTAGCGCTTCTCCCATGGCTTGTCTCTTTGGTTCGGAGAATCGCCGAAAGCCTGTTTAACTGGCTTGAATCCTTTTAAGATGTTCAGGCTGTGTTCGGCCAGCCTGCGTGGGATTCCTGGCATGTCTGAATGGTGCTAGGCAAAAATGTTCCAATTTTGGCGTAGGAATTCTCATAGTGCGGCGACTACATCAGGGTTTAATTGCGCGCCGATGGAGGTCGTTTT